>NC_056732.1:1000652033-1000804533 GCF_019279795.1 Protopterus annectens | reverse complement strand
AGTTCTTAAACTCATCCACCTTCGCCACCTCTACTCCCTGCATCCTCACCATTCCTCTATCCTCCCTCTCATTCACACACATATATTCTGTCTTAGTCCTGCTGACCTTCATTCCTCTTCTCTCTAGAGCATATCTCCACCTCTCCAGGGCCTCCTCCACCTGTTCTCTACTCTCACTTCAGATCACAATGTCATCTGCAAACATCATAGTCCACGAGGGCTCCTGTCTGATCTCGTCTGTCAACCTGTCCATCACCATTGCAAATAAGAAAGGGCTCAGAGCTGATCCTTGATGTAATCCGACCTCCACCTTAAACACATCAGTTACTCCCACCACAGATCTCACCGCTGTCACACTACCCTCGTACATATCCTGTACCACTCTTACATACTTCTCTGACACTCCCGACTTCCTCATACAATACCACAACTCCTCTCAAGGCACCCTGTCATATGCTTTCTCTAAATCTACAAAAACACAATGCAACCTTTTCTGACCTTTTCTGTACTTCTCCATCAACACTCTCAGAGCAAACAATGTATCTGTAGTGCTCTTTCCTGGCATGAAACCATACTGTTGATCACTAATCATCACCTCGCTTCTTAACCTAGCTTCCACTACTCTTTCCCATAACTTCATGCTGTGACTGATCAGTTTAATCCCTCTGTAGTTACTACAGCTCTGCACATCACCCTTATTCTTAAAAATTGGTACCAAAACATGTTTTCTCCATTCCTCAGGCATCCTCTCACTTTCCAAGATTTCATTAAACAATCTAGTTAAAAACTCCACTGCCATTTCACCTAAACACCTCCATGCTTCCACAGGTATGTCATCTTGACCAACAGCCTTTCTGTTCTTCATCCTCTTTATAGTTGTCCTTACTTCCTCCTTGCTAATCCACTGCACTTCATGATTCACTATCCGCACATCATCCAACCTTCTCTCCCTCTCATTCTCTTCATTCATCAACCCCTCAAAGTACTCTTTCCATCTGCTCAGCACACTCTCCTCGCTTGTGAGTACATTTCCCTCATTATCCTTTATCACCCTTACCTGCTGCACATCTTTACTAGCTCGGTCCCTCTGTCTAGCCAATCGGTACAGGTCCTTTTCTCCCTCCTTAGTGTCCAACCTTTTATACAACTCATCATACGCCTTATCCTTAGCCTTCTTGTTAGCTGTTATTTTATTTCCTTTGAACATTAAGCCTTGGGCACAACTTATGTCGTCCAAGAAAGAAAAAAGTAAGACTGACATTCTTTTCTTTCTCATGGCTTTTGTTCAGATCACTGTTCGATTAAAAGGTTGGGAAAATGCTGTAAAATGCACCTCAGAGTATGACTTGAGCGGGCTTCAGCTTAACTAAGTTATTTCCTAAATGGTTTTTGCTATGCTGTCTTGGCCAGGTAAAGTGTTTTGAAAGGATGCAAGGAAAACTAAATTTGAACTGCAACACTACTTTTCTTTCCTTCATCATACTTTCCCTTTCAAGCCATCATTGGAAGATAAGGTTGGGTAAAAAGAAAAAAAAACAAACTTAATATGTTCATTAGAGTATATGGAAAGCAATGGCTTCTTAAAAATACTGCAGAATAAGGCAAAATGTGAGAAAAAGAAGAAAAAGTTGTGCATGGTGTGGGGAGCCTGTGATGGGTATGTGTTTGTGTGTGGGGAGAGTGAAATGGTAATTCAGTCCTGTACTCAAAATTGTAATGTGTCACTGTTGCAATTGAATGCCAGTCACTAATTTTGTCCCTCTGTGAGATGGGCCAACATGTTGTTGTACATAGTCCTGTCAAAATGTAAGAGCATTGTAGCTACAATTCAGTCTGTGTGTACTACTCCTAATACTCTGCATCATGAGCTAAAAGGTTGCTTAGGAGGGGTGGCAGTAACAGGGTGATACTTAGACTGGAAGTGCCCCAAACATGACACTTGTTGGGGGCCCCCAAAATGCTAATACCGGCCCTGTTTCTTGCTTGCTGGCTGCTTTGGTGTTGCAGGAATAATTTTAAGACTTTATTTAGATCCCTCTTTTGCTTTTTCTTCAGTATGGGTGTCCTCTGTTCCTTCCTCAGATGTTCATCGTGTTTCACTGTTGCAGTCATGACTGTAGGGTTCTCCCCTGCCGGCAGGCAGTCCTCGGTCAGCCAGAATCCCAAAGTCTGGGTCCGGCGTCGGCTGTTCAGCCATGCTCCCTGACGTCAGAGCACCAGGAGTACAAAGCTGACAGCCGACGCCATGTTCTCCAGTCTTTCTTGCCGTGCGGTGATAGCAGTTCGCAAGTGCCGGTCGGCTGACTCCTGACAATTTTTTATAAACGTATTTCAGTCCGAAGACTTTCTTCTCCTACTCAAAGCTAAGTACCCCGTTGGGGAAACTTTTTTCTTGCTCCAGTCCGATGTCAGAAAAAGTTAATAATTGTATTTCATGTGGGAAGCAAATACCTCATAAGGATTTTCATTCTTACTGTATTCCTTGCTTAGGCCCTGACCACGACGTAGCTAGTTGTCGGTTTTGTGCTAGATTCAATCAACGTACGATTAAACGAAGGTACGATTTTGCATTTCATTACTTCAGTAGGTGTTTTAATTATAAAATGTCGTCGGATACGGTTCCGGCTATCAGAGTTCACAAACGACGCAAGGATAAAGACAGTCCTCCGAGGTCCAAATCAGAAGATGTTGTACAAGCAGAGCCAGCTTCAGGTTCGGCCGTCGTCAATGAGGCGCTTTTGCAGCCCCTATCGTCGACCATTTCGGAACCGATGGCCAAAACGGACTCCCACGAGGAGCCAACTAGGCCTTTGAATATTTCTGTTGCAGGACCTTCAGACAATGCTCCTTCGGATGGGTCCGGAGCCGCTGTGCAGGTACCGGCTTCCGAATGGGTTTTCAGGCCTACTCAGCTTCTAATAAAGGCAAAGCCAAAGACAAAGGCAAAGACTCCTTCCAAATCAAAGACTGCAGCCCAGGCCTCTTCTGATCCGGCACCCAAGTCTTAGAAACAGTTACTTAAGATGGCGGAGGACTTACTTACTATGATTAGGGGTTCACATCCCCCTCCAGATAAAAGGCCAAGGCAGGAAGTTTATTATGACTCCTCTGATCAGGCTTCTGTTTCTTCAGTTTCTTCTTCTGACCAGGAATATTCTTTCCCTCCTTATGAGGATTCTGATGCTGAGGAATCCATTCCTTCAACTTCTCCCCCTGAGGATTTCTCTTTTGGGGAAACTTTGCATGAAATGAGGGAACATTTTCATTGGGAAGGACAGGAGTACTCGGAATCCAAGAAAAGACTAAGGGATTTTCTTCTTCTTCCCCACCATAGACCCCTGGCTATTCCTCCTGTTTTGGATATTGTGGATGATGCTTTTTCGGAGGCTACTTAACCCCTGACTCTTTCCCTCCTGCTCCTGTTAAGCCAGACAGATATTATAGGGTTCCTGATTCCCACCAGTTTTTATACAAGAATCCTACTGCTGACCCTGAAACCATTTCTCAGGGTCCTAAGGGGGTTAAGACCGCTACTGCTAAAAACCCCATTCCCACTGAGAAGGATTCCAGATCTTTAGAAAGATGGGGCAAAAAAGTGTACACTTCTGCTACTTTATCTATTAGGGCTTTAAACTGTCAGTTTCATATGCTGAAATACCAGCAATTTCTCCTGTCTGTTTTTAAACAAAAGCTAATTTCCATTTCCGCCTGTGCAGATGATAAGGAATTACATTACTTAATGCATGCCACTGAACAAGTTGGGAAGCATGGTTTACACTGTGGATTTGATGCCTTGGAGGCTTCTTGTAGGGCTGCTGCCTCTGGCACAATCATTAGAAGGCATGCATGGTTAAAGGAACAAAATTTGCCAGATCAAGTAAAAGCTAAATTATTGGATGCTCCTGTTCAGCATAATGTTTTGTTTGGATCTAAAGCTGAAGAGGTGATAAAGAAGATGGAGGACAAGGCAAAATCCATGCAAACAGTTAAAGATTTCTTACAAGTACAGCCACCCAGATTTAGTAGTAATTGGCCTACAAAAAATTGGTCCTTTCCCAATTCAGACAGGCCTCAGAGGGGTAGATACAGGCGGCTCCCGAGGAAGGCCTCAAAAGCAAGCCTCTTATAGACCAAGACAGTGGACTGCTTCCACCCCTAGGGAGGAGAGGACAGGTCGCAAGCTCATAGAAACAGACTCAATGACTCCTCTCTTGGGCTGCAGGAACTTCTTGCCTGGAAGCCCCTCTCGGAGGAAAACTTTCTCTTTTTCACCTAAATTGGACTCATATAACCCAAGACAAGTGGGTTCTGGATGTGGTTTCAAGAAGTTACAAATTCCATTGTCATACCCTACCAAGACCAAGCGGATGGCCAGATCTTCCAAAACATCAATGGTTAGAGGCCTTAAACCAGGTGGAAGCTCTCTTGGCTATGAAAGCCATAGAACTAGTTCCACTTTCAGAGATGGGACAAGGTTTTTACTCAAGGCTCTTTCTAGTCCCCAGGAAGCAAAATTCATGGAGACCCATTCTGGATCTGTCAGTCTTGAACACTTTTCTCGAGATACCAAAATTCAAGATGCTTACTCTACAGCAGCTACTTCCAATGCTGACCAAAAATGCATGGATGGTAACTTTCGATTTAAAGGAGGCATATTTACACATTCCCATCAGGCAGGAATGCAGAAAATACCTCAGGTTCAAGGCCGGATCGAGGCACTATCAATTCTCTGCGCTGCCCTTTGGATTGTCTACTGCGCCCAGGGTCTTCACCAAATGCCTGGCTCCAGTAGTAGCTTATTGCAGACTCAAGGGAATTCAAATTTTCCCTTATCTGGATGACTGTCTTATTCAGGCAGACAGCAAGGATGTCTTACTCCAGCATCTAGAGTTTGTTCAGAATCTTCTCAAGTTCCTGGGATTCACTGTAAACATAAAAAAGTCAAATTTAACACCCTCACAACAGATAATTTTTCTGGGTGCTTCTCTAAACACAACAACCCAGATGGCATTTCTGACATATGAAAAACAATTACAGCTGGCTTCAACTTTCAAAACCTTGGCTACATTAACTCAGCTATTTGCAAGGAGATTCCTGCAGGCTTTGGGTTACATGGCCTCCTGCATCCTTCTCGTACCATATGCAAGACTACATATGAGGAAAATACAGTGGTACCTAAAAAGTGTATGGTCTCAGCATTGCCACAGTTTAGACATACAGATCTCCGTCCTGCCTTGTCTTCAAAAGGAATTCCTTTGGTGGTCCAAGGCATGTACTCTAAACAAAGAAAAACCCTTCTGTCTGCCTCCTGCCACTCAGATACTAACCACGGACGCCTCAGATTATGCATGCGGAGCCCATTTTCAGGGCAACTGTCTGCAGGGCCTTTGGACAAAGGATCAGAAGCACCTGCATATCAATTTAAAGGAGATGTTAGCCGTTCAGAAAGCTCTATTGGCCTTCAGGAATCTTCTACAACCAGGACAACTACTGATACGGACAGACAACACCACAGTTATGTGGTACATAAACAAGCAAGGGGGATCTCATTCCTATCCCCTTTGCAGACTAGCCATGAATCTATGGAACACAGCTCTAGCTTGCAATCTGGACCTTCAAGCACAGTTTCTACCAGGGAAGCAAAACTTCCTGGCAGACAGTCTGAGCAGAAACCTATCGGACCCACACGAGTGGATGCTGGACACCGAAATATTCAAGATGATTACAACAGTCTGGGGATGTCCTCACACAGACCTCTTTGCATCCCACCTCAATCATCAACTACAGATTTTTTGCACCAGGACATTCCACGAACTAGCTTGGAAAGTGGATGCACTATCATTCAGTTGGAGAAACCTCTCGGGGTATGCCTTTCCATCTCTTCCTCTTCTTCCACGGGTATTATTAAAGATCAAACAGGACAAGCCCAAGATGATAATCTTGCTGGTCCCAAATTGGCCTCGACAGTTTTGGTACCCAACACTGAAAAACCTTTGTCTGGAGCCCCCTTGGGTTTTACCACAGACTCCGAACCTTCTGTCCCAACACCAGGGTCAGGTTCTGCACTCCCATGTCAAAACTCTCAGCCTGGCGGCCTGGTTAATCCAGGGTCTTTGATTCATTCTCTCCTACCCAAGCAGGTTATGGATGTCATTTTAGAAGCCAGACGTCCTAGCACTAGAAAATCTTATGCAGGAAATGGAAAAGATTTTGTTCCTGGATGCAGGCTCAGGATTCTGATCCTCTTATTCCTAACATTCCTCTGATTTTACTTTACCTGACAGACCTCTTACATAAGGGTCTCTCTTTCTCTTCCATAAAGATACATGCCTCTGCTATTTCTGCTCATTATAATACAGACCCTCCAATCTTTTCCCACCAGCTCATGAGACGGTTTCTCAGAGGAGCTAAGAACTTAAGGCCCCCTAGATCTCCTCCCATTCCTGCTTGGGATCTCAACTATGTTTTGGAAAAACTCACCTTACCTCCATTTGAGCCTGCTGCCACATCTGACATCAAGTTTTTATCTTGGAAGACAGCTATCCTGTTAGCTCTGACCTCTGCCAGGAGAGTTTCGGAGTTGCAAGCTCTCATGGCTGTGGAACCTTATATTATTTTTCATCAAGACAGGGTGTCTTTAAGGACTAATCCTACTTTCATGCCTAAGGTGGTTTCCAAAGTGGCTTTAAATCAAACTATTCACTTGCCAACTTTTTTCCCACTCCTCAAAATAAGGAGGAAAGGATCTTGCATTCCTTGGATGTACACAGACAACTTCGTTTTTACCTGGACAGAACCAAGGACATCAGGAAATCAGAGCAATTGTTTGTTTCTTATGCTTCAAGTTCCCAAGGTAAAGCTATTTCAAAACAGACCATTTCCAAATGGATTGCTCATGGAATCAGATTTTGCTATTCACACCATGGAAAGCAAATCCCAGGGACTATAAGGACTCACTCTACCAGAGCTGCTGCCACTTCAGCTGCCTTCCTCAGAGGAGTTCCTACCAAGGACATTTTGGAAGCTGCAACTTGGAATTCAGTGCATACTTTTTCTAAGCACTACAATCTACCTCTTTACTCTAAGTCTATGGCAGGCTTTGCTTCTGCAGTCTTGCAGGGCCTTTTAGCCACCCCCTCTACTTTATGACCACCTCCCTTTTATTCTGCTTTGGGATTCAACCCTACAGTCATGACTGCAACAGTGAAACACGATGAACATAGTACAGTTGTGTACACTTACCATAAATGTAGATGTTCGAGTGTCTTCACTGTTGCAGTCTGGGTTTCTCTCCCTCCTGTCCCCTCTTATTTTTTCTTTTGTGTGGTTCCTTTTTTCACCCTTCTTCTGAGGTGTATTTGCAAAGGGTATGGGATCTTACTCATTTTGGAACTCCTGACATCTGGGGCAAGAAAAACTGGAGAACATGGCGTCGGCTGTCAGCTTTGTACTTCTGGCACTCTGACGTCAGGGAGCATGGCTGAACAGCCGACGCCGGACCCAGACTTTGGGATTCTGGCCGACCGAGGACTTCCTGCCGGCAGGGGAGAACCTTACAGTCATGACTGCAACAGTGAAGACACTCGAACATCTACATTTATGGTAAGTGTACACAACTGTACTTTTCTACATCTATTGCCCTTAGTGCATGTTTATTGGGGGAGGGAGGTCTCTGCCAGTCTCTATACTGACATCTTTTATCACTTTAACTGTTGAAGTCTCTTTGCAAAACTTATCTGTCCTGTCAGTTTCTACAATGACTTACATCAGTATTTTAGTAGGAATCTTTTGAGAAGAGTTGCTATTTCATGTATTCTGCCTGTCCATTCATAGCCAAAACTTAGTTACTTTTTATGCATTTTGCCCTGCCTTCCCTCTATAGGTTCATAGGTTCATAGGTAGGTACTAGGCTATCGGCCCTAGGGCCCATAAAAGCCTAGCCAAAAAATGTACCCTGGCTTTCGCCACCCAAGAAAATTATTTTCCTATGCCCCAGTCGAGCAGAACCACAGAAGTGATCCCCGGGGTGAATTTCCCATTTCCCATCCAATCATCAAGATTTTTCTTGAAGAGTGCTAATGAGGAGCTCTGTTTGACATAGGTAGTCAGTTCCAGAGTTTGGGAAGTCTCTGGGACAGGAATCTATCCCTCCAGCATGTCCTGTTTATTGTGGTGACAAGGTTAAGGTCCCTAGAGCGTGTAGCTCGGAGGGATTGGGATTTCTTTAAGTGGAGCATGTCCAGCAGCTCTGGGTTTGACTTAGCTTTGTATGTTAGGCAGAGATCGCCCCTGAGTAGGTGATATGCGATGGAGTAAAGCTGTAGTTTTTTGAGACGGTCTGCATAGGGCATCTGTTTGAGGCCAGTAATCCTCTTTGTGAGGTATTTCTGTGGTCTTTCCAGTTGTTGTAGATGTCTTGTGAGGTACATACCAAAAGGGGCATTGTACTCTATAATGGGTCTAATGAGTGATGAGTAGAGGGGAACAATGACCTCTTTTTCTGGATGAGAATCCTTTTGTGATGAGATGAGCCACGTAGAAGGATTTCCTGACCACTGTGGCGATGTGATTATCAAAGGAGAGACTACTGTCCACCTGTGTCCCAAGGTCTCTTATCACATTTTCGGCATTAAGTAGACTACCAGCTATGTGGTAGTTCATGGGTACAGAGTTTTTACCAAAAGGGATGACAATACACTTTTTGGCATTGAGCTTTAGGCCATGGCTTTGACACCAGGAATATGTCTCAGTGAGGCCCTTTTGTAGTTTGTCCACATCGTTAGGAGTTTCGATTATGGCTCCTAGTTTGCAGTCATCTGCAAACTTTGTTAGCCAAAGACCTTCTGTGTTGGCCTGCACTTCAGAGAAGTAAATACCAAACAGGAGAGGACCCAGGACTGAACCCTGTGGTACTCCACTTGTCACTGGTCTGATGTTGGATTTGGAATCCGCTACTTTCACAGTGTGGGTTCTGTCCATGAGCCAGTTGGCAACCCATCTTATGACATAGGGATTTATACCTAGTCTAGTGAGCTTATCTATAATTCCAGAGTGGTGGATGGTGTCGAAAGCCTTGGCGAGATCTAGATAAGCTGTGTGAACCATTTTACCATCATCTATGGCTTTGGTGACTGCTTCAAAGAAGTCAATCAGGTTTAGGAGACATGATCTGCCTTTTACAAATCCAAACTGAGTAGGGTCCAGAGTTTGGAGATTACCAATGTCTTTGTTTATGAGTTCCATGATGATACGTTCCATGGCCTTGCAGTCCAGGCTCGTCAGGCTAATGGGGCAGTAGTTCCCGAGGTCCGTCGTGGCTCCCCCTTTGTGGAGTGGGATAACTGTCGTGGTGCGCCATTCAGTGGGTACAAAGCCTGAGGTGAGGCTATGATTGAACATGGTACTTAGATAGGGTGCCAGTTCATTCTGTAGTTCGTGTAGAACGCAGCCTGGGATATTGTCAGGTCCCATGGATGCTGTGTTCTTGGCTTTGGAGAGTGTGTTTTTTACCTGTACAGCCATGATTATAGGAACTTTGCATTCTTCCGGTTTAGAGATGGGCCCTCTAGGGGGTGAGAGGGGGGTAAAGTTAGCACTGAACCTATCTGCTAGGATGTTGGCAATATCAGTTGGTTCTGTATATTTAGTGCCATTATGCTGTAACTCAGAGCAGACCTGAGTGTTCCCATTTAGATTCTTGACATAGCTATAGAATGCTTTGTGGTTGTCTTTAGAGTCAGTGGCAATTTTGTTTTCGTAACTAGCTTTGGAGGATTTTTTGAGGGATCGCAACTTCTTACTGAGGTTGACCAGGGAGTTCCTCCAGTCATGGGATTTTACTCTTTTTTGCAACAGTTTCTTTCTTCTGTTGTAGAGTTTGTTTATGGCAGAGGACCACCAGATTGGCTTCCTTTTTTTAGGAGGATAACATCTTGGTTCTATTAGGGATAGCATGATCCATGCACTCGTGTAAGTGCTTATAAAGTGCATTTGTGTAGGATTCAGCAGTCATACCTCTATTGTCCGTCTGCATGGGTGTCATGAAGTTTGCCACTTCTGTCTTAAGAAGTGTGAAGTTGGCTTTTGAGAAGTTTTTTACGATGGTTTCCCTAATTGGGGCTGGAGTTGGGATGTGGATATCTAGGCTGATTAGCTTGTGGTCGGATCTGACCAATGAGGAATTGACCTCTGGTATGGAACATCGGTTTCCCATGTTGGTGATGACCAGGTCTAGGATATTGCTGCCCCTGGTGGGGGTGTGAATAAGTTGATCCAAGGCATTGGAATTTATGAATTCTAGAAAACGTTGAGCAAAAGAGTTGGTACATGAGTAGTTTTCCCAGTTAATGGTGGGGTAGTTGAAATCGCCCATTATTAGGGTGTTGGGTTGTACCCTAATACTTTCCAGTGTATCAAGAAATGAGGAGTGTGAATCCTGGGGCCTGGTGGGGGGTCTGTAACAAGCTACAGTTTGGATTGCGGTCTTGCCCAGAGTTAGTTGCACTTGGATAATCTCGGATGCATTATGCTGTGCAACTAGCCTGGAGGTGTGGATATCCTTAATGAATATGGACATGCCTCCGCCTTTAGTGCTTCTTTCTGGGTTAGGTGGCCGAAAGGTGTGGTATGAATTGAAGCTTGGTAATGCAGGGGTGCTCTCTGGAGCTTTGAACCAGGTCTCTGTCACTGCACAGATGTCAATGTTCTCCATTTTAAGGAGTGCCTCGAGTGAGTGCATTTTGAGGTTTAGACTTCTAGCATTGAGTAGCGTTACCCTCAGATTTTGCTTGCTTGTACGATTACTGTGGTGAATTTGTCATTTGAACCTTGCCTAAAAAGGCACTATAGGGTCGTAAGAGTCTTAGCCAGTATCCGAATCCTAAGGCGACAGGTGCAGGCCATCTCTGGCAAAGCATCGTGGACTGTCGATCATGTCGTCCCAGGCAGACAAATACTGGATCCCCTTAGAATGACACCAGAAGCTTAGCCAATTGTTGAAGTCATTCATTTTGTCCTTGTACTGTGATATCATTCTGGGTGATGGCAGGATGCTACTCAGGGTTAGGGTCATACCTGCCTGGGATACAAGATCAGAGAGCTCCTCCATGTCTCTTTTCATGTAGTCCAGAGAGGTACGTCTCAGGTCATTCACACCAACATGGACAATGACAGTGTCATATTTGTACTTATTGTGGAGTGACCTGAGTGCATGCATTATGTGGCGGATCCTGGCACCTGATAGGCAGCTGACAGTAACTTTCTCCTTGTTTAGTCTAGTGAGTGGAACATCAGAGTGCCTGACTATAGAGTCACCTATGACTAGAGTGTTGGGTACGTTGTTATGCCTTATGGGTTGTGGTTGAATGGCACACTGAGTTTGTGGGCTATGTGTCATTTGGGTTGTGTTGGGGCGTGGAGTTTTCTTGCGTTTATGCTTTGGATGTCCCTGATGCTTGGGCAGGTTTTTATTGAGAGCCTCCGCGAATGTAGGTGTGTGTTTTGTGTTTCTATGTGTGTGTTTTGGTGGTGTGGGTTTTGAGGGACTATGTGATGAGTGTGGTGTGGTGCAAGTGTTTACCCTCTCCTCTTGACTGTCTAGTCCAGTCTTGGGTGAAGAGAGCTTTGCTTCCAGTTTGGCTATATAAGTGCATCTCCCACAGGTTGTAGTGTTGGGTGGTAGGAGGAGATGGTTGTCTGTGTACATGAGGCAATTGCTGCATTGCCCCAAGATGCCCAGATTCATCAGGTAGACAGGAGAAATCACTGGGAGCTGACCCTTAGACATGCCTGGATAAGTGCTTATTTATTAAGTACTAAAAACTGCTTTCCACTAGACAAGTGAGGAAAGTTGAGTGCTGTAGTAATTTGCAGCTTATGAAGTGCTTACAATGAGTTCTGAACAAGTGCTGAGTTCAAAGAAATAGATTTGCATGCTGAAACTCGAAAACTGGCTAGTTATAACAAATAAAAACTAAGCTAGAAGGCTTCCCTCCAACACAGAAGGGCTTGGGGGCTCAGAAGCCTACAAACAGTCTATACCACTTAACAGGAAAGGCAGGAAACAAGCTTAGATTTTTTTTTCTTCTGTTTCCCAGATGCTCTCTTTGTACACAGTAGGAGTGCCTGAAATCAGAATATGATCTCACTGCACTCAGTTGAGTAAGCAAATGAGATGGGCCCAGAAGGAGTAGCCAAACTCAAATTTACAAGAGGGGCGGGCAGTTTCAAGGCCACTAAGATTAACATTAACATTAAATATACTGGAGCTTTGCACCTCTAGCAGTATACCTTGCTGCACTTCCTTTCCCAGCTTTCCTCAAACTGGACAAAATGGTAAGTGCTTATATCATGAGACAAACTAAGCAGCAGAACTACAGGATGTAACACTTTACCTAAGAGAGTCTGCATTTCTACCTCTGTTAAAGAAACCAAGGAAAAGGAAGCCAACAAACTACTGAAACAACAAAAACCAAGTCAGCAGCACCAAGACCCACCACAAGAAGTATCAGGAATCCAAAAAATATAAAATAAAACAATTTATTGCAAAAAATATAAAATAAAACGATTTATTCAAAAAATATAAAATAAAACGATTTATTCCAAAAAATATAAAATAAAATGATTTATTTCCAAAAAATATAAAATAAAACGATTTATTCCAAAAAATATAAAATAAAACAATTTATTGCCAAAAAATATAAAATAAAACGATTTATTTCCAAAAAATATAAAATAAATTGTTTTATTTTATATTTTTTTGGATTCCTGATACTTCTTGTGGTGGGTCTTGGTGCTGCTGACTTGGTTTTTGTGGTTTCAGTAGTTTCTACCTCTGTTACACAGGTTCATAGGTGAATACTAGGCTAACTACCCAGAAGGGCCATTTTAAGCCTAACCAATAAAACAAGGTCAGAATCAAACCCAGTACTTTGTGTCTGTGAGGGGAAGACGTTAACTGTTATAACAAACTTACCCACTGGTGCCTTGTCTTGACTCTATGTACACATATCATCCTTATTCTAAGCTAACTAGTTGTCTTGTGCTTACAGATATATTTGGATTTAACCAATGTAATCATGATTTTTGAATCCAACAATCTTACTAATTGTTTTCTTTCTACTACAGTAGCACATTTCATAAGTGTGGTGCTAGCACAATGACAAAAAAGGGGCTCTCGACTTCTAAAACTTAACATCTCAGTGTCATCACATTTACTGCGCATGCTTTCTGGTACACTTCATTTAACAGACTGTTGATGAGTGCTAACAGTTTTCACAGACATGTTATTGCTGTCAATAACTCCAGTTTTTGACTGTTTTAAAATAATTAGTGTATAGGATGACAAGTTTATGTACGTTATAGTAAAGAAGCACATGAATGCCTGTTAATCTTATGTGCATACAAATATGACTTAAATTCTGCAAATTTACTTACTAAAAATATACCACTATTACAGCTACTTGTTCAGAAAACTTAGGGTCACTGTGCTGGGAAGTGCCCCCTTAAATTTAGCTACAGCCAAAATTTCTAGAATTGTACTTACGTCATTTACATGAGGTTGTAACCAAAGTTTCAAAATATTTAGGAAATCAGTCATTGAATCTTAAGAGACTGCACTTTAGGTGACCCTCTTACAGCCTTTGCTGTAATCTCCTGTCTCAATTTCTGGTAGTCATGTGCACTATAGTCTCTAAAATGTTTGCAGTGCCTCTTCAAATATATAGATAAAATGTTGGCCCATTCTGTTCAGTGCAAGTTCTCAATATAAAGTAAGGGACCTTCCAAAAGTAATTAGGCAAATTTCCATGTAATCTTCAAGGATTAAGCTTCTTCAGAGTAATGGTGAAATTAAGACTCTCACTGAGGTGAGAAACTTGTTCTTCAAGGTGGAAATCTGCTACTGCTGGGGACTGAGCAGGTGCTCATTGTTCTTTTCTTGAATGCTGACCAGGCATTGGTTAGCGAATCCCAAACGACTAAGTAGGTGTGGATCTGTTATTGCTTGAAGACCAACCATTTGTTTCTCAGTGGCACCACTTATCTCATGAAATGCTGTGGCATCGTTCTGAAAGGTTGCAGAGATAAGATGGTGGTAATGGCAGCAAATTGGGGAAATCAAAAGAAGCTGAGAATAGAGATAGAAGGGAAGATAGTGGAACAGGTAAACAGTATCTGGGAGGGATGGTTGAGATGAAGAGTAGTCTGAATGAAGAGGTCAAAGCTAGAATCAGAGGGGCTGCAGCTGACTGGCATAGAGTACCAGGTGTAGTCTATGATCGAAGAATGCCAAAGAAGCTGAAAGGTAAGGTGTACAAAACAGTGGTATGGCCAGTACTACTGTATGGTACAGAAACCTGGGCAAGTAAAGGCAAAACAGTTGAAGAAGCTAGAGGTGATGGAAATGAAGTGCCTGAGAAAGGTGGTAGGATGCTCACTATAGAACAGATGAAGAAATGAGGACATAAGAGCTGAAGCCAAAGTAGCTCCGATTGCAGAAAAGATCAAAGAGAACAGATTACGGTGGTTTGAGCACATGTGTAGAAAAGCAGAAGACAATCTGGTGAGGAAGATTTGAGACAGACAGGAATAAGGTAAGAGGAAGCAAGAATGTCCAGCAAAGAGGTGGGATAGATTGTGTGAAAGAAGATCTGCGACAATTAGGCAAGATTGTTGAAGAAGGCAGGAGTGTAGCACTGAATTGAGAGACTTGGCGACAGTTAGCATGATACCCTGACCCCATGTAGAAAAAAATGGGAAAAAGGGGGCTGATGATGATGATGATTGCAGTAACAATTACAAGATGCTGCCATTTTATTTGGTAGCGTTGTCGCCTCACAGTAAGATGTTGTCCTGTTCGATCCTCAGCTAGAGCGTCTTCTGTGTGGAGACATGCGTGAATGGGCGTACCTTCATTGAAGTTTGTTCGTCAGGGCCGGCAACTCGGCACATAAAAATCTACTTCTAATCATTAGCGGACCGGAGATCCACTGTGGCGACCCCTAACTGGGAAAAGCCGAAAGACACAACAACTGTCCGTAGCACTGTGGTGTGCATGAGAAAATTATGCAATTAACTACATTAGGACCTGTGTGTGTGTGTGTGGGCGTGTGCATCGGTGTGTGTGTGGGTGTGTGTGGGTGTGTGGATGTGTGTGTGTGTGTGTGTGTGTGTGTGTGTGTGTGTGTGTGTGTGTGTGTGTGTGTGTGTGTGTGTGTGTGTGTGTGTGTGTGTGTTTGTGTGTGTGTATGAGGCATCTGAGGTGTAGACAGTCAAGAAAGAAGTTATAATTGCTATGCACATTTGTGTTTGTGCACGTGTTTATCTGGTTATCTGTAGATATGTGTGTGACTGCCTACCTCTGCATTATTTAGTGCATGTGTATGCATGTGTGTGTTTATGTATAAATGAAATACTTAATGTAATGTTTATATATATATTTGGGTATGAAAGATGTCCTCTAACAGCAATTACATATCCCACTGCAACTATAAAATATTAAGCAGGGGAACTATTTTACATCAAAGATATAAAGAATGTATAAAATTATCTAACAATACAACAAATACAAAGCAGTTTAACAGATACCCTATTTTTTAAGTGCAGCAATGGTCTGCAGGGTTCAGTAATGTCATAAAGGATGTTTATTATAAGGAAACTAATTGATCTTCCAGGGTTGTAGAAGCCCGATGCGTGAGGCATAGGGCATCATAACAGCCCTGGGCAATGCATTATTTCCCCAATAAAGCTACCCTGTTGGGCATTATGCTTTCTTATCAGAGAGTGCCAAGTCTAAGGTTCTCACATTTACTACATTCCCTGTATTAGTTACACTCATTTTTTCTCTTCTGTGTTTGTTACTATTTTGCTGTATGTTGTAACCACAGCAAACAATAGTTAATATGAAGTAGTTACACAGTTAATGTGTTCTTGTGAATTAGCTAGACTCCTAAATGCACATTATGTTTTGTGTAATATGTTCAGGAAATCACACCCTATCCTGTAGATATCTTTGTTGATGTTTGCATGTATTACTGTGCTTACTGTGTATATTTCCAGTATGTTTCTGTTCTTTACTGGAACATTTTCTCTTGGGACTCCACTGAATGTTCTTCCCAGCTGGACATTGCCAGTATGTAAATAAGTAAGTAAATAATCTGCTTCATTAGTCTAATGCAAAGAACACCTACAGCAGTGAAAGTTGTACAAGATAAAAGAATAGAGGAGAGTCGCGTTTATTGTACAAGAGCTGATGTTTAAGATCTAAATTGTAATGTAGGTTTAGCTACAGCTAAGGAAATCAGATTAAGTAAGTGTGACAGAGAAAGGTAAGAGACGCAGAAAGAGGTAACTGGAAGATAAGAGACAGATAATATGTGAAGAATGAGCTGAATGAAATATGAAGTAAACTGGTCTAGTTGGAAATTATGATATTTCCAAAGTAGACAAGCACAGTAAGTGAACAACTCAAATGAATCGTTTCATTGAAGGACAGTTGTAATATTCTTTTTGGAAGGCTTTTCTAGACATACTGTAACATCCATATTGCTTTTACCCACTTTAGTATATCTGTCTCCATCTATATATTTTACTAAACACACTGATACTTTTTTACACTTCACACCTGTCATAAACGGACTAATCGCACCACTGTCTGTAAAACTGTTTCACTGACTTTTTCCTAAACATATCTTCAGTATTATCTGTAAGTAATACTATTTCTTCCATCCATCTAATACAGTACTCCACTGTTACCCTCCTATTTGCATCTCCCTGCTGTCATCAAGGTATGTATCATAGAATTTTTCCTCTTTATATTTAATTTTAATTTTTGTTAGTATTGTACTAAATGCGTAAATCTCTGTTTACTTATTTATGAATTGTGGATATCAAAAGTAATTGCTACCTTATGTACTACATGTAATTTTACTGCAGAGCTCTTCTCCCTGGACCTCAGTTGAAAATGGGTTTTGCCTAGTTGGACTTTTCCAGACAGCAAAGACAAATAAATTAATTAATTAATTAATCAATGCACTTATTTATGCAGTTTGTAGCTACAAACGAAGTGTAGTTACCCTTCACCCCCTACCCATCTTGAACTTACTCAAAACATCCTTGTGCTGTTTCCAGCTGAAATTCATCTGTATTTTATCCTTTGCAGTTCTGCTTCTACTTCCGTTAGCAGTATTTTATTAATTTCTTCCTTGCTTTTCCAGACTGGGCCTTGTTTCTTACTTCACTTTATTACATCTTCCCATGACTATGTTATTACTAGGGCAGTTTCATTGTCTTTAAAGATAATCATTTACAGATACGTTTAATTTTAGAATTCTCGTTTTTCCCCCTGATGTTTTCATTTTATTGTCTGCATTTGCATATCTGTACAAAAACAGAAACAGTGATGTTTATGGCAATCATTTAATTACTATAACAACACATACAAGCGTTCATGTCTCAAATGCTTTATCAAGTATTAAGAGATCCATGGAAAGAGTAAAATGTAAATAAAATAAAATTAATTATATACTCAATGGTGTAAGCAATATGAGTGCAAAATAGTTTTTAAAATGCAAGATCCATCAAGACCAGGTGACTGTCTAATTATCCAGTCATATTCTTATCGCTCAGTCTTATTAACTAGACCACCATTTCTTACACCCCTGTTAATAATCTGCAATACACCGATGCGAATCACCCATAACAGCAACATGTTTTGCTAAGGTATTTGTTAAATTCAATTTCTTAATATCATAAATATGTTGTAAAATACTATCCTTAAACCTCCTGTTGGTCTTAATAATGTTAAAAGCAGTACATTGCATGCAACTAGCTATATATACTAAATTCATAGTCAGTACACTGCCTAAACCAATAAGTCACATATCTGCAGTACCCTATCCAGCCTAGAAACAAGCCTTGGCAAAAGTACTTTTCCACTTAACATATTTGAAATAACTACACATGTCTAGGCTTTTTACAGCACAGAGCTAGTCATTTACTGCAAACTTAAGAATTAGCTTATAGGGGCCATAGATTTCTGTAGCATACAGTTTTACGTTTTCATATGTCATCACTATGAAACTCATTGCATTGACTTAATTCATACTTGTTCTTGTGTTTTTTGGCCAGGTTTCATAGTTTATGTCAAAGGCTTCATTATAAAGGAGCTAGACCTTGTAATGGTTAAAACTGAAGCCAAGAACAGAAAGCCAAGCAACATTTTATTTTTAATATATACTTTTAACTCTTTGTTTATTGTACTAACAAGAGTAGCAAACATTGTACCAATATGTGACACACATCTATATTTTAGTATTCTGCCTGCTGTCTTTTGGCAAAAGATAGTCACACACACACACACAAACTTACAACAGATCCTTTGCCATAGTTGTTATAAAACATAATGTGTGTAAAGTCATTGCTAGAGATGTACTATTGTTTAAGTGCCAAATTTAATTTTTGTGTCTTAATTAAAATGAATGCTATTATGACAAAGATGTACTAATGTGCCTGTATTATAGTGATTATGTGGCCATAATGGCTGGTAGACATTCTTTTGAGTAGTCATGTCTAGTCTGTTCATTATCTGGATGCAATCAAACAATGATCTGCAGATATAAGGAGGTGGGCAGAGGTAGATACTGAGGGCACAGGCTTCTTTTTCAGTAATTACAGCACATTTGCCCTTCAGCCCCTTCAAATACTGTTTAACCACACACAGACTGAACTTGCAGTTTCAGATAGAATACAAAACAGGCCACCATCCCTACCATCCGCAGAGAGCATATAATTGCCTCAAATATTGCATCTGTTCTCTTTCTGTTTTCTGAGAAGAATGCAATATTTGCCTTCGTGAAAAGAGGCGACATAAATAGTTAATTAAATATATTATACAGTGAATACTTGCATTTTCTTATTCATTTTCATGCTGGTTTATACTGGATGAGATCATGGCCTGTGTTAGGTAGAAATGTGATCATTTGTAGACTAAACAGAGGTGTAACTGAATCAGACATGTGAGCATGATCCCTCCAGTTTTTTATATTCTATATGGATGCCAAAAGGAAACCTGTAGCTCCCTAATGTGCATTTACCTAAATATGCTAGGCATCAGAAATATATTCTGTTTTGTACTTGCTTATAAAGATGTCATCTGCTTGCTTGCCGTGAATTTGTATGTAGTGGTTTTGAAGAACAACATACTAGCCTGCACACTGAAGACATTATGAAAGTCTGCTTTCCGCATACCGTTTATATGAAACGACTATACACTGGTGATTGCCAATAAAAAATGTCTTGCTTGATTTAATTTTTATATTGTACGTGTTACACAGCTCACAAAACTTGAATGCATGCAGAAATGCAGTCATGAAATAAGGTGGATTGCTGATGCTTTCCACCACATAAATGAAGTATTAAGAAAAAAAAATGCCATCTTAATTCCCACTAATAAAAGACGACAATGTGGCTCTCTAAACGTCTTGAATTGAATCTCCCATAGTAAAATTATTCATAATAAAATGTTTATTTTAGAAATTCTAGTGAATTACTCATTTAGTCTTCTTGGCTGCAGGGCATTTTATTTACCATGAACATCAGACAGAGGCCCACTGGCCATTAAGATCAGCTTGAGTTTACTTAAGGCCTACACCCGCTGAGAGTCTTTTACAAAAGCTGTTATTATGTGATTATTGTTGCTGTTATCCATGTAGATACTTCATCTTAATAGTTAAGGAGTGACACTGTTCATGGACTTAACTAGTAACACATACGCAGCTTAGAAAACAAATCTGATATAGAATGCTGAGAAAAATCAAGAAAAGAGACTGGAAAAAGCACATAATTTATAGACAGGTCTCCAGTGGAGGTTCATATACATTCTGCTCTTCATTCAACTAATGCAAATGAGTCACATTGTATATAAAGAGGTAACAGTTCTATAGCCTATTATAACAATTTTCCTTTGCAGGTTTCAATATTTAATTTCTGTTATTGTGTTCAGCAGTGCAGATGGAATAGCTTTTTCTTAAAATCCTATCAGGAAGTAAGTACACATCTGAAGAAGGAAGATAACTTTTTCTCTTTTTTGTGAGTGGCAGAGACTTGTAATTTAGGGACTGCAGGACTTAACTGAGTTTGGCAGGCTATGGGGGAGAAAAGTATATCACAGAAGGACAATGAACTGCCAATAATGGGTGAACAGATGCATAGGCTTAGTAAGAAGCTTTCCGGCCTTATAATCATGACATACTGGTCAACTGAAGGAGAAGGGGAGCTGTACTTGAAAAGACACACAGAAAGACTTGTTTTCTGCAGAGTTGGTGCTGGGATGAAAATGAAGACCAGAAGAATTTAATTGACATAATTCAACAAGTCTGAGTTATTACAAAATAGAGAATGTGACTGCTCAGCAGAAGGAAGGCACTGCTGTATCTCAGATGGCTAATGGAGCATCTCCCTTATCCTATTTCCACACTAGAACCTGTAATGGTGACATGATTTTGAGGATTCCAAAATGAGGTGGATACTGACTGGTCATAAGGAGGAACGTTCACCTAATAAGCATTAGTGATGGAGTTAGCAGATAACTGTTGTTTTGTTTGTTTGTTTCTTTCTTTCTTTCTTTCTTTTATTTTGTGTTTCTTTCATTCCTTTTTTTTTGGAAAGTGGAATAAGTTATTAGGAAGCCTCAGCAGTGTTATAGTCGCTGATTTAAGTTATGCTAGCTGAATAGATAATTTTTGTTAGGAAGTTCAGTATTTTGTTTGATATAGGATTTTACACTGGTTTTAGGTGAGTGAGGTATAACTTTTGGATGTAGGGACTAGGGAATAAGATAAATTATGGAGTACGAGATCTTAGAAGAGAGGGAGGGGAAGTGTTTAGCCTGGTGTATGGGCTTGAGGCTGCTGTGTGATTAAGCAAACTGTGGGACAGATAGAGGCTGTAGCATTTGTTGTACTGGAAGCTATTTCACCTGAAGAAAAGTTGTGGGGTCCTGGCAAGTGGTAGATAGCAGGATGAAAATAAAAGTTAGCACAGGGATTTGTCTAGGCAAGTAAATAAATTCTTGGATCTAATAAGAGGCAAAAATAAATGTATGGCTGTATAGTAAATGGGGAGGTGAAGGACAGGTGTGATGGTTATGAAAAGATCATCTATTCAGAGGATGTAATTGAGAGGTGTTCTTACATTGTAATTATGGAATATTATGGAGGTTGGAGTTAGTAGACAGGTACTTGAGAAAGCAGTCTGGAGCTAAGGAGAGGTATGGCAGTTAGGGAAACAATATCAGGGATATGATTTTAGTGGAGACAGTGAGACAACAGTACAGATAAATGCTTGTTGGTTGGAGATGAGGGGGTGGGAATGTAAATTTACAGGAACTGAGATGAAGGGTTTTTTTGGAATAAGTTGGTTCAGGAATGATATAGGCAGTGATGCTGAAGATGTGCTGCATGACTGCTGTTTGCCAGCTGTTCAGATGCCTTTATTGATGGAATAGGTGTCCTGCAGTTGAGGGAGTGGGAGGTAGTGCTTATCATGGAAAGAAGACTAGGCTTCACTAGTTAGTGAGATGATCATAGGATCATATGAGTTACGAAGTAACTGAGCTGCTAGACCATTCGCACCTGGCTAGTACCCATCCTTAGGCTCTGACCAGTCATACCAGGAGTGAATCCATGAATGACCATACAGTTGTCCAGCTCTTTTTAAAGTTAGATAATGTATCACACTGCCTAACTTGTAGAGGGAATTTGTTCCAGAGAAGGAGTAGACACTGTGTGATGAATATATCCCTTTTCCTTGGCCTGTTTATTTGTTGGAGCAGATTTAGATTTCTGGCCCTAGTGTTAACCAAGCTGTTTGATATATTGAGATGTAACAGTTTGCAGACTATTAGATCCCTTTTAGCCTTATAAGCAAGGCATAAATCACCCTAAATGAGTCTGCATGAAAATGAGTATATTGACAAAGCCCCTAGTCTTTCGTGACAGCTCATCTTTTAAGCTCCGATCCTTTTAGTTACAAAACTCTGGGGTCTTTCTAATTGCTTCATATGCTTAGTAAGGTACATCTCAAAGGGAATATTGTACTTAGTGATAGGTCTAATCAGTACATGGTGCAAGGAGGTGAGGACTTCTGATCTGGAAGAAAAAACGTTAGCTATGAGCTGTGCAAGGTAAAACAATTTCCTAACCACTGTTGCAACATGCTCAAATGTAAAGAAGCTGTCCACCCAAGTACTCAGATATCTCATGACATTTTCATTTTTGAAGCAGTGTATAATCTGTGCTGTAAGCAGATGCAAGGGGGGTGCATTCCAAATGGTACAGTGCCGCACTTTTTGGCATTGAGCTTGAGCCCATTTTCACTAAGCACAAGTTCTTGTTGGACTGCATGTTTGTCAGAAGGGGACTTGAGGACGACTCCTCATTACAACCATCCACAAACTTTGTTAAGCAGAGATCCTCAGTTGATAAGTGGAGATCAAAGAAGAAAATACCAAACATCAGAGGTCCTAGCCCAGATCCCTGTAGAACTCCACTAGTCAGGAAAATACAGTGGCTGAGAAGGTGAACTGTAATTCAGAGCAAATGCTTAAGAGGGAAAAGGTTGGTGTGAGGGAGATGTGTAGGGAATGAAGGAAGGGACAAATGGAGGTTCTTAAAGGTTATGTATTCTATTAATGGAGAGGAAGATGAAGAAGTTAAGGTTTAGTGCGTGTTGAACTGTCCTCAGTCTTGTCTCTAGATAGGGTAGGACAGGTACTTGAGTGGTATTGCTGATAGGTTGGGTAAAATTAAACATCGTGCTGCATGTTAAGACAAATGACTTCCAAAGATGAGTAGCTTGAAGTTTATTTTAATTCTGAAGACAGGTTTGTTGGCATTTCTTTTCAGGCCTTCCACCATGTACCTGTTGTATTATTTATTTATTTGCATTTGGTTACCAGGAGCTCTGTTGGGCCAAGGTGAGCACGTTTTCAGTAGAGGCCTGGGGAGAAAAGCTCCAAAACAAACACGATAAAGCTAGAGAATCAAAATATCGAAATCAAGCAGCTATGGTATAGAACACATTACAGAATCGGTAATAAAATAAAATAGATAAAATCTAACATCTATATAACTAGTATGAAGTATACAAGCCAAACAAGAATACACCTGATGACATGGGATAATAGCGAATGTGTAAACAATACAGAATTCAGTTTTGCAGTAGAGAGGGAACGATAGAGCGTGGCAAATTAAAGATACTGAAAGTAAGGTATCGCCTTATAACTATTGCTATATAGGCATCAAGAATGAATAGAAGATATGGTAGGTAAGTGATATAGTAGATCATGTGTGTCTGGGTGGCACATGTTGGACTTAGTAAGTTGGAAGCACTGAATGTATATATGAGGAGTCTGAGCCATAAGTGAGATGGGGAGGAAAAGTAGGAAGGCTAGGAATATTGTTTTTTTTTTATAGTCAGGTATGGTACATGTACATAGCCAATGGGAGAACAGGTATTGTTTCAGCGAAGTCTTAAAACATTCAGGGTTGCTAGTAGACCTAATTGAAGGAGGGAGAGCATTCCATAGTTTTGCTATAGCGTATGGGTAACGCATTTGACTGGTGGAAAGATTAGGTTTTGCTACATTAAGACGTCTGATTGACTGATCACAGAGGTTTAATTGGGTGATACATGGTGAATAGAGAGGAGAGGGCAGGACAGCTAGAAGACGAATAGATTAGCCTATGAGCTATGGTTAGTTGCAGGTAAGTTAAATGTTGGGGAAGTTCTAGCCAGTTTAGATGCTGGAGTGATACTCAGTGGTGGCAGGAGTGTTTGGCACTGGTTACAAATTTTGCGATTTTATTGTAGCATGAGTCCAGTTTGGATTTAAGAGAGGATTGTATATTAGTAATGAGAGGTGCACCACAGAGCCAGGATGGAAGTAGAAAGGAAGAGGCAAGGGATAGACTTGCTGCACAGGTGAGGAAGTGTTGCAAGGGATAGTCTTGCTGCATAGGTGAGGAAGTGTTTGTGCCTATACAGGATGCCCAGTTTCTGATGTTTTTTTTATGTTTGTGTTAATATGCTGGTTGAAAGTTAGGTGTTTAGTTAAATGTTAAAGACCATAGAGGTACTCCAAAATGGGCATGTAAACAATCTTAGAACAACATATAATCCTTTTAGACAATTTCCCCCATATGATATACCTTGCCTTAAAGAATTGTGGCACCAAAATAGTGGTATATTTAACTATCTGTATGGTTTGCTCTAAATTCTATGTGGGGAAGACTGAAAGAACTTTTAGAAAAAGGATATATGAGCTTCTGTATGGTATTGCAAAAAAACAGTGTTAATAATGCATTATTTAAGCCCACTTTGGAATGCGATTCTGCTAAATTTCGATTTGGGCTCCTGGAAGTTGTGCACAATGATGGGAAGGGAAGCTCATGAGAACTAAAACTGGAACAAAGAGAGTTGCTTTGGCAAATAAAGATTGGTGTGACCTGTGTCTATGGCTTGAATGACCAAGTTTCTATTGCCCCAGTATTAAAAATTAGATATAATAAAGTTTAGGATGTGTTATTTCATATTATATACTGTTTTTATATGAATTCTTATGTTTTTACATATGCTATTTTGTGAAAAGTTTTATATTTTAACCTTTTGTAACTTAATAAAAATGCTACTAATCGATATTTTTAAATAAGTTATTGACTTGTGATTGGCTCATACCTTTGCATGTGATAGAAATTTTTTAAGATTCACACATAGCTCTGAAGAAGTCCCGTTTGTAATAGGGACAGATGCGCTAAACTGTGGTTTTATTAATTGTATATTAAAGTTCTTTGTAAGTAATCTCGCCTTTATTATATTTGTCCTGAATATTCAAGTTATGTTGGTGTGTTGGACTACATAGTTTGGGTGGACACTATGTAAGCCATTTTCTGGATTGTTTTAATGGTTTGGACTTATGCTAACTAAACTTCCACAGCATTCCTGCTTTAGCTTTGCTCATGCGTACTAGCTGTGCACATCAAAACCAACATCATTGACCTTTTAAGAAGTATTAATATTTTTAATAATAGGTATTACAAGTATGAATATTTTGAAGTGGATTTTCATGAAAGAAGTGTTGCATATTTCTGTCAGTTGAACATTTATTGCTTAAGGAATGTCACATGTTTCTTATTATGCTGCAAGCGTCTGTTTATTTTTCACTTTCCTGGTATTTGGTAAACAGGTAAGTGAGGACACTTGAAACACTGAGTCAAGGCTAGGTGCTAGGTGCTTAGAAAAGAGAGAAAAAAAGTAGTAAACGCAAAAATGGGAAGGATGAAAGTACAGACAGTAGGACAAAAGAAGTATAGAAAAGGGGTATATTGCTGCCAGTGTGGTGCAAGGGCTTGAGTGTTATCATTCTGAGTAAAACAGATGTTGGGTGTATAGGATAATGGGGGCATCAGGGGAAATACAGGAGTTACAGATTGCAGTGGGCTGGCTAGTCAGGTTAAGTAGCACAGAATGGTACTAGGGATAAGGAGTCAGCAGAAGTGCTGGAGACAGAAGAGAGACAGAGAGATGATAGGAGGACATGTAAAGGAGTAATTAGATGAGTGCAGGCAGTAGGAAGCAGACAGTAATGAGAGGGCGGAATATGGGAGAGGAAGTCAGTAAGAAAAGACAAGGAGAATAAAGAAAAAGTGGGGGAGGGACTGAGAGCAGTGACAAGTAATAAAGTAGAGGTAGAAGTGGGAGTGCAGGATTCACCTTCCCAAGCTGATCAGGAGACACAAGGGTGGGAAGGATAATCAGCTAAAAGTGAGCAATAGAAGGTGGAAAGGAGAAAAGGGATCCATTTTACAAGTTGGGAAGGAACTAGAGGAGGGCAGAGCAACAAGAGAGTGAAAAGGAGACTAAACAAGGAATACAGAAGGGATACGATGCAGTATGAGAAGGGAGACGAGCAGCAGGCGAGTGAAGAGGGCTGGGGACAGTGTCAGTAGAAGGGACAACTAGCAGATAGGAGGAATGATGGCATGCATAAAAAAACGGTGTGGAAACAGAGAAGATGGCTTTGCTGTTTGTACATTCACTCATCAAGGAGAGTAAGAGAAGAGGGGACTAAGATGGTCATCAAGGAGAAAAAGTAGTTGTTTCCAGGTGTAATTGAAATCTCTGCTGTAGTGATTGATGGTAGTGTTGAAAGTATGCCATTTTGCTATTCTTAGTTTGCACCTTTCTCTGAGTTAGAAAACCTTAGACTCAACATATGTAGAGAAAGAGGTTGTGGGGGTTGCCCCCCCCCCCCACACACACACAGGAAGAGATGCTGGGGGATTCTTGTACTATGCACTTTCAGAATCATCTGCTATTACTACAAGGGTGTTGCTCTTATGATACAGAGCCTCTGGCTACACATGGCATTTAGTGCAGAGGATTAGCTCTATGGGCTGTTAACAAGTTATTTCCTGTGCTAAGGGATTTGATTCGTAAAGCCTGCTGTCTAATCTTGAGTGAGTCACTTAACCATCAAAACTATGGGGTAATTAGGAATTGGCACTAGGCTCATCAAGGGTCTCCTTGACTGCATGCCTAGTAACTGCATATGAACCTATTCCAAATAATGAGCTGATGTAAGAAGGCAGGTCAAGCACTAATAAGCAGGAACAGGAAGATGGTCAAGAGATTTCAGAACTGGACATTAGATACATGATTCTCAGAAGTTTTTTTGTCCAGCCAGCATGCATAGAATATTAGATAGTATAATTTCCAGCTGTAACAGTAAGAGATAATGAAGAAGAGCTGGGGATTGTTTATATGATAGCAGGAGTCAACTGTATGTCAACTACATGCCATGAGCAAGCTCCTTCTTAGCATAAAAGTGGCAGTGGTTCTCAAAGTTGGGATGGAGAGTTATGAGGTATGTCTTCATTATAGTAACTTTAAGATGGAAGAGACATACACTGTCACAAAAACACTAGGAGCAACTAGGTATTCAGGCAGTAGAGAGAGAAGGAGAAAGTAGCAGCATAATGCAGCAGAGGGTCTAACAATGATGCCAAAGGTATGGCCAGTTAGTGTTCCTATGCATTGCAAAATGTTTTAGTAGAAAGATAGGTGAGATGTAAGCTATGAAGGCATAACAGGTATTACATAAATATGATCTAATGGCAAAAGGGGGTGGGGTATGAATGTATTAAGGTATACTTGTTCATGGCTCCCTATTGAACTGTCGACATTTGAAATGTCATGTGCTGACAAGCAGAAAAAAAAAGATGGAAAACACTGGAGAGAAGCATATCTCAAAAATTGCTATTCCCTTTAAACTTGAAGACCCCCCCCCCCCTGGCACCCCACCATAAGGGGGAAGCCCTCCACACCCAAACTTACAAGTACCAAATCTGAGATCACCATATCTTAGTTAAAGGTGAATATTTTGAGAAATGGCATGTCAGACTTAGTAATTTAGTCTTCTTATTTCGGGACTCGAGCTAATGTCTCCTGATATTTCAGATGGTTACCATTGTTCCTGAATGATGGTGCATAACAGAGACATAGTGATCTGTGAAAAGGAAAAAATTAAATACTATGTGACAAAACTAGAGGAGCACTACCCCATGGTAGGAGCAGGGAAGCTAGCAGATATAGAGCCCTGGAAAACACCCTAGCTACTAAGGCAAAAGAAAAGGCTGAGCACTCTTGAATCATTCAGAGAATTAGCCCTAAGACATGTCAAGAGAGGAGAAGAGAGACTGGACAAAGAGTAAAGGAGTGGTATAGAAAAAAAAGAAAATTATACTTATGGGAGGTATGAACCTATTAGGAGCAAACTGCTTGATTCCAAGTTCCAGGTGGAACTAGTTTATGAGGTAATGAGTGGTTTAGCTAGCTGATGTAGGTCTGTACTATAAATGGTGGAGTTCTGGATGTGGGCCTTATCAAGGAGAAGTGGGTCTGGAAGTCCACGCGAAGGTTTAGTGGTGAGAGGTAATATCCGTCCACTCTCTCTCCACTCTACTTTGCCCTCAACCCAGCATGACCCTTCATTTTCCTTCATGAAAAATAATGTGAAATATTCATTTATTAACTCTGTTTTTTTTTCAGTCTTACGTGGTCTCCTTCCTCAGATTGTCCAGGTCTGTCATCATTATTTCTTACTGCTGTGCACCTATAAAAAATTGTTTCCTTTCTTTGCCAGCTCCCTTTCAACTTGCGCTCCATTCAATTATCCCAAAGTGCATTTGCTTTACAGCTGATTACACCACTTAATGGATGCAAAGAGTGATGGGTTAATGGACTTATTTTTTCCAAATCCCCCAAACTTCTACTGTCTTCCTGCTATCTACTCCACAGATGAAATACACTCTCTCTGGTTACCTTTGCAACCTCACTAGACATTTCCAGAGGCATCTCATCATCAGGCAGAGCCCTGATGCTTTAGAGAGTTGGCCACATAGTGGAAATCCTGGAGGTAGTAAGAGCCCTATAAAGAACCATGAGCCAAGTGATGGGAGCCTTCAATCTGTGGTAACAAGAGGAGTGATGTCCAATACCAGCATGTGTGTGACTCCACACTTACAAAACTTGTTAAGTTGCAAGGCCCCAGGTCTCCATCAGAGGTTGTGTGGGAAGAAGTTCACCCCAAGCCCCTTCATGGGTTGGAAGGGCTGCATGCTTGCCATTTCATCCTATACCTTTTGGCCAGCAGTACCTGTTGCCCAAGTGTCTTCCCAAAATTAGGTCACCGGCTACATAGATAGATACCTTGCCTCTCTGACATTGAGTTTCAGGGTTAAAATGCTTTTTATTTATGACTCAAAATACCATTTTGAAAATCTGATTAATAATTTTGTGACTGGATGTTGTATACCCATTTAATTGAACACAAATGTTAACTTAGGCATTCATGGCTCAGGAGATGCTGTTTACCAGGGTTTGACCATATGCCTCAAGTGCCAACAGGG
Organism: Protopterus annectens; assembly: GCF_019279795.1. Lineage (NCBI taxonomy): Eukaryota > Metazoa > Chordata > Ceratodontiformes > Protopteridae > Protopterus > Protopterus annectens. The sequence goes on along the minus strand of NC_056732.1, from coordinate 1,000,775,569 downwards.
GTGATATGTGATTTACTAATATGTAATAGAGGTGCTATTTCTATGGCACTGATGTATGGAGCCCTCACAGAGATGCAGGTGACATAGATTCATTTAGCAAGCCTGTCACCTGAGGAGTTGGCAGGGTGGATGGGAAAGTTAGCAGTATTTTTGCAAATTGTATATCATAGGGGGCGACGGTGAGGGGTTCAAAGTACTGAATGACAACCCAGAGTGGTGAGAGTAGAGGTGTCTATCCTAACTCAATATTGCTGAGGCATGTGCTGACAGATGTTGTCAGTCTTAATGGTTTTATATTTCTGTATAAAAAGTAAAATAAACAAGATCAGACAGGAGTCTCCATGGACTATGATGTTTGCAGATGACATTGTGATCTGTAGTGAGAGTAGGGAACAGGTGGAGGAGACCCTGGAGAGGTGGAGATATGCTCTAGAGAGAAGAGGAATGAAGGTCAGCAGGACTAAGACAGAATATATATGTGTGAATGAGAGGGAGGATAGAGGAATGGTGAGGATGCAGGGAGTAGAGGTGGCAAAGATGGATGAGTTTAAGTACTTGGGATCAACAGTTCAGAGAAATGGTGAGTGTGGAAGAGAGGTGAAGAAGAGAGTACAGGCAGGATGGAGTGGGTGGAGAAGGGTGTCAGGAGTGATTTGTGACAGACGAGTACCAGTAAGAGTGAAAGGGAAGGTCTACAAGAGGGTAGTTAGACCAGCTATGTTATATGGGTTGGAGACAGTGGCATTGACAAAAAGGCAGGAGTCAGAGCTTGACGTGGCAAAGTTGAAGATGTTAAGATTTGCGCTGGATGTGATGAGGATGGACAGGATTAGGAATAAGTATATTAGAGGGTCAGCCCAGGTTGGAAGGTTTGGAGACAAAGCCAGAGAGGCAAGATTACGTTGGTTTAGACATGTGCTGAGGAGGGATGCAGAGTATATTCGGAAAAAGATGCAAAGGATGAAGCTGCCAGGTAACAGGAAAAGAGGGAGGCCTAAGATAAGGTTTATGGATGTTGTGAGAGAGGACATGCAGATGGTTGGTGTGACAGAGCAAGATGCGGAGGACAGGGAGAAATGGAAACAGTTTATCTGCTGTGGCGATCCCTAATGGGAGCAGCCGAAAGAAGAAGAAGAAGAAGATAAAAAGTAAAATAAAACAAAAAATGTGTATCATGTAAAGTGTATAAACAACAACTGCTGCTCACTCACACTTTTTTACAAAGTTTAGAACATTACTCCAGTGGTAAAACTTCATCAGATTTATGAATTGTTCCATGTTGTTGTACTTTTGACTTTCTGCTGGTGATGTTATTGCATGTCAGTCATGGTAGTGGGGTGTAGGTAGGTCATAACACAAAACACAGAAAACAAAGGTCTCTATGGCAGCAAGTAAGACACTGCACTAGGAAGCCTCATTCCTCTCTCCTGTCCTCTCCTTTCTGACTATGGATCAGGTGTCAGATTAGCTGAAGGGGGTCAAGTGTTTCTCCGAGTCTGAGATTGCAATAAGACACCAGCAACTACTTAACCAATTATCAGCTGTACTGAAGCCAAAAATATTAAAAAAGAACATGCCATTCTTATATCTTTATTATGTGTTCATTTTTAACACTAGATAACCATTTTGAGTTTTGTTATGAAACCACTGTAATGTACTTCTTTGGATCTTTGCACTAGGCTACATTATGTCAGCCAGACTTTCAGCTTGTTTTCTGATTTACTGAGGGTTGCAGTAACATTTATATCTGTCCATTATCTCACTGGGAGCTAACTTTGAATCTTAGTGGTTGAGCGCAACAGTAGTGCCATTTCTGAAAATTTAATAAAATAAGGCTCTACGTACAGTACCATGTGTTGTAATTTGCTCATTGTAACAGATCAACTTCAAGGTTCTGCTATTTATATAGCCTTAACTGGACAGGCGCTCGTTTACATTTGGCAACTTCTGTTATAATGCTCTAATATAAGAGAATACTTATATTCCTATGACATGATTTCTGGCTTACTGTAAATCCAAAGTTAAGCCTCACTAGTGATAAGCTGCTATTAGAAATAGTCCTTTGACTCCAAAGGTACATGCTGGCATACTCACTGTATTCGTCTTACCACCATCTTAAAACTTTTAAATTATGTATAGTAGTATAGTTATTTACATTTACAATGTATCCTGTCAGCAGCCTAAATATGCAAATAATTTCAGTACGTGCCTGTTGAAAAAAAATATTTATTCTAACTCTAGTTAATATCCTACAGAATAAGAGCATTACATTGTTCTTTCAGTCGCTAGCTTAAATGTAATATGAACATTTGTAACTGCAAACTGTTTATCTCATAACGTGGGTAACCGTCCCGCTAGTGCTTGTCAGGAGACAGTGACATCAGTTTGTTCACCCTGCACAGATATGCTGTGTGCATTTGGTGAATATATGCTTGTAAAAACTTTAGGAAATTAATTACTTTGTTGCTAGAGCATTTCAGAATTCAGTACTGTTTATGAACGAGATTGCTGTGACATAATTTCACATGCAGATAATATGGTATTGGTTGTCCCAGTCAGTCTGGGTAAAAAAGACTGCTTGATTTCTTACTTTATGGTATTCAGCCATACCCTTTCGCTTAATGCTTAACTCTGTTTTCTAAACTGGGAAAGCCTTGCTATGATACAGTGGTAAAGAGAAATACTCCTTGGGTACTTCACAGATTGTACTACAAGCATGACCATTATGAGGCCTTCTTCCTGCAGACATTTGGGTGACTGATCAAACCGTATAAGGTAGCCACATGTCTGGATAAAAGTGGTTTCTACTTTATTAGCATTCTGCTCTTCTGCAGTGTTCTAAACATTCGTGCAGAATTGTAGCCACCGCTGGAGAAGGTAACATGGAAAAACATACCAATCTCACATTGATCAAGCTGGAATCTCAGCATACTGCAGCATGTATTTGTTATTGCATGTTATTTACTTATCTAACTGCCATTTTTGATAATAAATGTTTTACTGCTATCTGATAAAAAAATGATGCCCACATTTAAAAAAGTACAGATTACAATGTAATAAAAGTAGAACATATAAAATAAAAATGGCAAATAAAGTTGCAGTATAACATTAAGAATTAACTATGCACAGGTATAAATTTTACTTTTAAGATATATGGGAACACATTTTTATTGGGTATACTTTGGAGTTACACAAGCTATTGGTTGTGTGTGAAAAAGTGTCATTAAGGTATTATTGAAGTTTATAGCTATTTAAAATGCTTGTGGCTAGCAATAATGTAAATTGTTAGAGCTTTGTTCAGAGACACTTCTTTGGAATTTTTAGATAGCCTTCTACCTTTGTGTGAGTTGAATTGAAATTAGTAAAATGTTCTACAGAAATTGCTTTACAGTACAGGCACTAGTTTGTCTTTTCGGCTTTTCCCTGTTAGGGGTCGCCACAGCGGAATTCCAGTCCGCTAATGATTGGCAGTCGATTTTTATGGTGTCTAGTTGCCAGCCCGACGCCCAACCTTCAGCTAAGGCACGCCCATTCATGCATGTCTTTCTGAGGTCACTCGACTGCTAGGAGGATATGCAGACTCCACAAAGAAGGCACTCCAGCTAAGAATCAAACAGGAGAACTTCTAGCTAGTGATGAAAGTCAAGGTAGATAGGACTGATGGTGCATCCACTGTGTCTGTGAATCTGGGAACATGGGCTACTAACGTATATGAAGGATGCAAAACTGCAGTTGAAAAATGTAGGGCTATTTCTTTCGTCAGCCAAAATGGGATACTATATGACTAGAGATGGTCTCCAAAAGTCTGTCAGATATAAGTAGATGCTATTTGGTTTCCCTGGTCATTAAGTCCTGTAGGACAAAACATGCAGGAGTGGAAGAAATACAGCCAGAAATGTTGAATGTGCTGAGCATTATTGGTGTGTTGCTAATAATACACCTTTTCATTGTTTTATGGAAGGGCTAAGCTTCTGAATGGTTAAACTGGTTTGATAGTTCCTGTTATCAGAAAGGGAGACAAGAGGATGTGTTCCAGTTTAGAGGGTCTGAGTCTGTCTGCTTCAAGGGAAAGCCTATACCAGATGCTATAAGGAATATTTTGTCAAATAGCTGGGACTGCGATTCAGTAAACAGTGCATATTTTGTCCTGGCTATGGAAGTGGACCAGATCTTTGGCCTTGCACATGTATTGGAAAGGACATGGGAGTTTGCCAGTACTGTCTCTGTGAGTTCTGTGGACCAGAAGAAGGCAACATGAGTATGTATCTTGGAATGTCTTATGGGAGGTGCTACAGTAATATGTGGTCCAACAACACTGCTCTATGCCAAATGGCCCATGAATTTGAGGGGGTTACAGATGTGTCTGCATTTTAGTATTAACTCTGATATGTTTAAGATTGACATAGATTGTTTTTGTTTCCCTCCCAGTTTGTAATTGTCACAGAATGTATTCAAAGGCATGCCCATGGTCTAGAATTTATACAGCCTGAGAATGTGAGGCTTGAATATTTTGAAAACACAAAACCAGATGCGTTCCGAACCAGCCGGTCACTGAAGTACTCAGGAACAGAATTCCAAAAACCAAAATCACGGAATGTAATACAAAAGCAAGCACTTTATTTAAGCTCAATCCAACAGGCTTTTCGTCGGAACCAACCCGACTTCTTCAGAATAAACAGTTTCAAATTTTAAATTTAATCACGTGGTTTAAATACTGACTTTAAAATCACATGGTTCCTGTATAAATCGGAACCTCTAACCTTCATGCTTACGCTAAAACACTTTAAAAATCCACGAGTAATGGAAATAAATGAAATAAAATGAAATAAAAATTTTCACCTGGCATCTAAGCAGATTTGAACCTACATCAAACTATATTATCCAAACAACAGCTTTGAAATACTTTAAACACAGGAGTGCATTGTGGTATGCCTGCTAATATAACAAGCAAATCACAGCGCTTGCGGAACCCCTCTGCAACGATGCACAAAACATCATTGTCATTCGAACAGAATGGAAAAATCTGCATATGGCAACAAAATACATTTAGACAAAAATGAATTTGAAAATAAAAATAGAATTAACCTGGTTTCACCTAGTATCTAAACCAATTTTTAAACTTTAGTGAAAATAGTTATGCCAAATGAATCCAACTACACCTTTAATAAGCTTTAGAACGGGATCGCATCATGGTATGCATGCTACCGTAACAAATAGACTGCAGCTAATATAAATCCCCTGCTGCGATATATAATAACATACCTTTTAATTAGAAAGATAAAAACTCTCATAACTATATGCGCACCTGTTTGACAGCTAACCATGTTTGCAATATTTACAGACCCCTACGCAAAAATATCCAAGTGTGTACAAATATATAAAAATATGTGAAAATAGGATAAATGATGTTAAATATTAATTTTTCAATGTAGTGATAAAGGAAGAAAACTTGTGGTAGTGGAGTAAACTCTCCTCCAAATGTATCCCAATAAAAAAACTAAACAATGGTAAAAGTCAGATACGAAGGAGAGAACATAGCATGTAGATAAATCAATCACCTCTGAGCATATAGTAATAAAATAAAAACGTGACGTTTATTGAGTAAGCGCTTTCACCCACTTGGCTTCATCAGACTCATGGATATAAAACAGGAAATTAAAACAGTGCTTAAATATACATCCTGGGCGGGAGATATAACTCCACCCTATCTATTAAACAATTAAAAATATTTAAAACTAATTAAGTCACTACAACTCAGCAAGAGATTCCAATTGAAAGAAACACTACTGAGTTATAAAACAACCACAACGCATAACATGAGTGAGACATTAAACTGCCAGATAGAATAGTTCACACAGTAAAATGCATGACCAAATAACAAGCTTAGAAATAAATGAGACAGCATACTGTGAAGACAGCATGCTGTTAAAACAACAACAATAAACAGAAATAATTATTCTTCTTTAAAACTAAGACTAAACAATTGAACATACCAAACTTGGAACTGTGTACCTGTTAAAATGCTTTTAATCTCCTCATCCTTAAGAATGGTTTAACAGACAGTTTAGCGTTCAAACCTGGGGGTACGTCTGATCTGAGCTTGATAATCCACATGTTCTCTCTACCTTCTGTATGCATTCTTATGTCTCCTCCTGATGTTCACCTGCATCTGTTCTAAAATCCTAAAGGTAAAAGTATGTGTGGAGTCAGTTTCAAGAACATGTTTGGCAAGTGCATTACTACTGTGTCGCATCCTAATCGCATATAAGTGCTCTAGTATTCTGTCTTTCAGATATCTATTGGTTTTCCCAATGTAAAATGATGAACATTTTCCACATGTGGCAATGTACACCACATTAGCTGATAAACAATTACCATGAGCTTTCAAATGATAAGTATAATGATTAACTGGGTGAACAAAAGTCACTTCACTACTGATGAATGAACAGAAATTGCATTTACCACATTTTGAGTTCCAGACAGACTGTTAGTGGATGACTTCCTTAATCTCTCTTTATCACACAGTATCCTCTTCAGGTTTTTCTTATTTTTGTACCTAAAGCACGAATATCACCTACCCTTTCCTTAACATGGGTATCAACCGTGAGGACATTCCAATGTTTTGAACTACTTCCTAATTCTCCAAGCATCAGTGGTATAAAACATGGTAAATGCTTCACCACTTGATGTATAAGTGCTAGGTGCTGTAGGTTCATTACTAATGTTCTCCTGATGTGAAAAATAGGGTGCTGCTCTGTCTTGCCTGGATCCCTGAACACTATCAAATCCCTTCATAATCTCAATGTTGTTATAACAACGTTGAGATAGTCGAGTATACAGGTCATCAAGGTCCTGTATAAATCCCTGTGAAGTAGGGTTATACCTAGAGGCCCTCATGGCCTGTCCTTTAACAATATTCCTGTAAACAAACTGTGGATGCATGCTGCTACGATGTAACAGTGTGTTAATGTGACACTTCTTCCTAAATACACCAGTATTCACAAGTCCATTGGGTAATTTCTCAACAAATACATCAAGAAAAGTAATTCTGGTTGCAGATGCCTCATGACTAAACTTAATGTAGGTGGTGGCATTGTTCAGCTGTTCAACAAAAACATTCATCTGGTGTATGGAACCTCTCCAAATAAAGAAGAGGTCATCTACAAAGCTTATAGAACACAATGTGTTCCAAAAGCCTGGCAGGGTATACATAAAAGTATTCTCCCATTCTGCCATAAACAAGTTGGCGTAGCTATTGGCACACGAGGTGCCCATAGCTACGCCATCTCTTTGTAAAAGCACCTATCCTGAAAGCAAAAACATTATTGTGCAATACAACCTCTAACAATGAAATAATTAACATGATCTTAGATTCAGAGAACTCAGTCACCCTGTGTAAATGTTTGGTTATAAAATCAACACCAACACTGTTGAATTACTGTGAATAACGATTTCACATCCATAGTCAAAAAATGAGATCTAATGTGTCTGTTACATCCTTCAGGCAGTCATACAATTCAATTAGGAACTGTTTCGTATCCCTCAGAATGAATTTATTCATGTTCACAACTGGCCTTAAGTTGTGCTCTATATAGATTGAAGATGGTTCAGTGATCCATCCCCTCCCCGCTACTATTGGTCGGAGCGGGGGATCTGTCACATTCTTGTGTATCTTGGGGAGTCCACTGATCAAAGGTATCAATGGTGACTTGACATCAAGAAATGAAAAAAGGTGATTGTCTATGACGTGGCTATTTAAAAGACCCAATAAAAATCCATTCACCCTATGAAGAAAAACTTTCACTAGATCTATATCCAGTTGTTGGTAAAACAATGTGTCTCCAAGCATATTTAACATTCTATTGGTAAAGTCTTCATGGCCCAGAATAACAATGCCCCCTCCTTTATCAGCCGGTCTAATACATATGGAGGGATCATTAGACAAACCTCTTAAAGCTCTATTTTCTTTATAGGTGAGGTTATATTTTCTCAATGTGTGTTGATGCTCACCATCCCTCATCCTGTATAAATCATCTTCAACCAACTGGCTGAAAGCAGACAACAAGGGATGCAGGGGGGGAGTGAACGAGCTTGGACGATGAAAATTGAAATGGGTAACACTTCACTGCTCTCTCTAAAGTATAATTTCAGAGATAAATTACATATACCTTGAAGTCCCTTATCGTCTCTTCAAAACACTACTTGCTGTAGGTATAAGCGAGAGACCCTAGATAGTACTGATAACTCATCATTATTCAATGTACGTTGGGAGAGGTTGAAAATTAAGGTTTCCCTTTCCTTTGTTCTCCCACATTTTCTTTATATTCCTGTTGAAGGTTGTTGAGCGATAGCTTCGTTTCTGTGCCCCCTGCTCAATGATCTCGTCCTGCCCCCTTGTAATCCACTCTGATCGGAAAAGGGTGTCTTGAATCATAAATAGGAGCATTCTCAGACCGACGTGGAAGCTGTACCCTGTGTATGTGAAAAGATTGTGAGGAGGTATTGATCTTGCTCCTCACTACTGGTTGTAGCTTATCAGTTGTACCAGTGTGACAACCTGTATTATGTTCTACAATTATAACATCAGAGGTACAAACACTAACTGCACTCATATCAGAGCCATTCGCATTCATCTTAGTGGTAGAAACACCTACTGGTGATTGCGAGTGGTAAAACTAAACTTTGTGGCTTAATCACACATTCTTCACCAACAACAACATCGGATAATTGAACATGTGGGGATGGTCTACTGCCAGCTGCTAGAGTATTATAGACCCGTGCCCCATCATTAATTAAATCAACATGTAAAGCATCAGAAACATCAGGAACATTGTTAACTTTGTCAACTGCAACATTGTTCACATTATTAACATTAGTGCTCATTGTCCGTGGCCAAGTGAAGATATGGCCTAATCTGAAGTCAGTTAAGTCTCTCTGCAGCTTGTCGCTTCTGTGAAAGAAGCTTTCGTTCATATTGGTTGACATTGTCCAATAAACTACTGAAACTGTTCTCTAAAATAGTCGTTGGAAAGCTGTCATAAAGTTTCTTCTGTTGGTCTGAGATCAGCGATCTCAGCGACTCTCTAGAGGAGAGAAAAGTTATTCAACAACTGCATATACTTATAACTAACCTCTAGATTCAATTGTTGCCATTGAAAGAGTAATTCGGATAGAGAGTGCCAGTAGTCGGCATTTTCAGCACACGTAGACCTCTCGACGACTTTCCTCTGTATACAAGCGTCAAAATGCTGGCGTTGTGTTTGAAGACGTTTAGTTTCAGGAAGTCATTCTCGATCTTGTTGAGAGCTGTGGAGCTCTTCCCTATTGTATGTTACATCCGGTGTGTCCAATCCTCGCAATTTTCCTCAAACAGTGCTAGAGGGTTAGCACTCACGTGACGCATTGAAGCGTTCAGTTAAAGGCATCACAACATTCGAATTCCTCATTGGTTCCTTGATAGTATCGGCAGTTCAATCTGCTCGGTACTCCTTCTGCCATGTCTCCACTGGTAAATATAACGTAGTGATAAAGGAAGAAAACTTGTGGTAGTGGAGTAAACTCTCCTCCAAATGTATCCCAATAAAAAAACTAAACAATGGTAAAAGTCAGATACGAAGGAGAGAACATAGCATGTAGATAAATCAATCACCTCTGAGCATATAGTAATAAAATAAAAACGTGACGTTTATTGAGTAAGCGCTTTCACCCACTTGGCTTCATCAGACTCATGGATATAAAACAGGAAATTAAAACAGTGCTTAAATATACATCCTGGTAGGAGATATAACTCCACCCTATCTATTAAACAATTAAAAATATTTAAAACTAATTAAGTCACTACAACTCAGCAAGAGATTCCAATTGAAAGAAACACTACTAAGCTTGTTATTTGGTCATGCATTTTACTGTGTGAACTATTCTATCTGGCAGTTTAATGTCTCACTCATGTTATGCTTTGTGGTTGTTTTTATAACTCAGTAGTGTTTCTTTCAATTGGAATCTCTTGCTGAGTTGTAGTGACTTAATTAGTTTTAAATATTTTTAATTGTTTAATAGATAGGGTGGAGTTATATCTCCCAGGATGTATATTTAAGCACTGTTTTAATTTCCTGTTTTATATCCATGAGTCTGATGAAGCCAAGTGGGTGAAAGCGCTTACTCAATAAACGCCACGCTTTTATTTTATTACTATATGCTCAGAGGTGATTGATTTATCTACATGCTATGTTCTCTCCTTCAGATCTGACTTTACCATTGTTTAGTTTTTTTGGGATACATTTGGAGGAGAGTTTCCACTACCACAAGTTTTCTTCCTTTATCACTACGTTATATTTACCAGTGGAGACATGGCAGAAGGAGTACCGGAGCAGATTGAACTGCCGATACTATCAAGGAACCAATGAGGAATTCAATGTTGTGATGCCTTTAACTGAACGCCTTCAATGCGCTCACGTGAGGTGCTAACCCTCTAGCACTGTTTGAGGAAAATTGCGAGGGATTGACACACCGGATGTAACATACAATAGGGAAGAGCTGACAGCTCTCAACAAGATCGAGAATGACTTCCTGAAACTAAAACGCCTTCAAACACAACGCCAGCATTTTGACGCTTGTATACAGAGGAAAGTCGTCGAGAGGTCTACGTGTGCTGAAAATGCCGACTACTGGCACTCTCTATCCGGAATTACTCTTTCAATGGCAACAATTGAATCTAGAGGTTAGTTATAAGTATATGCAGTTGTTGAATAACTTTTTCTCTCCTCTAGAGGAGTCGCTGAGATCGCTGATCTCAGACCAACAGAAGAAACTTTATGACAGCTTTCCAACGACTATTTTAGAGAACAGTTTCAGTAGTTTATTGGACAATGTCAACCAATATGAACGAAAGCTTCTTTCACAGAAGCTTATTACAAGCTGCAGAGAGACTTAACTGACTTCAGATTAGGCCATATCTTCACTTGGCCACGGACAATGAGCACTAATGTTAATAATGTGAACAATGTTGCAGTTGACAAAGTTAACAATGTTCCTGATGTTTCTGATGCTTTACATGTTGATTTAATTAATGATGGGGCACGGGTCTATAATACTCTAGCAGCTGGCAGTAGACCATCCCCACATGTTCAATTATCCGATGTTGTTGTTGGTGAAGAATGTGTGATTAAGCCACAAAGTTTAGTTTTACCACACTGCAATCACCAGTAGGTGTTTCTACCACTAAGATGAATGCTAATGGGTCTGATATGAGTGCAGTTAGTGTTTGTACCTCTGATGTTATAATTGTAGAACATAATACAGGTTGTCACACTGGTACAACTGATAAGCTACAACCAGTAGTGAGGAGCAAGAACAATACCTCCTCACAATCTTTTCACATACACAGGGTACAGCTTCCACGTCCCGGTCTGAGAATGCTCCTATTTATGATTCAAGACACCCTTTTCCGATCAGAGTGGATTACAAGGGGCAGGACGAGATCATTGAGCAGGGGCGACAGAACGGAAGCTATCGCTCGAACAACCTTCGAACAGGAATATAAAGAAAATGTGGGAGAACAAAGGAAAGGGAAACCTTAATTTTCAACCTCTCCCAACGACATTGAATAATGATGAGTTATCAGTACTATCTAGGGTCTCTCATTTATACCTACAGCAAGTAGTGTTTTGAAGAGACGATAAGGGACTTCAAGGTATATGTACGTAATTTATCTCTGAAATTATACTTTAGAGAGAGCAGTGAAGTGTTACCCATTTCAATTTTCATCGTCAAGCTCGTTTCCCCCTGCATCCCTTGTTGTCTGCTTTCAGCCAGTTGGTTGAAGATGATTTATACAGGATGAGGGATGGTGAGCATCAACACACATTGAGAAAATATAACCTCACCTATAAAGAAAATAGAGCTTTAAGAGGTTTGTCTAATGATCCCTCCATATGTATTAGACCGGCTGATAAAGGAGGGGCATTGTTATTCTGGGCCATGAAGACTTTACCAATAGAATGTTAAATATGCTTGGAGACACATTGTTTTACCAACAACTGGATATAGATCTAGTGAAAGTTTTTCTTCATAGGGTGAATGGATTTTTATTGGGTCTTTTAAATAGCCACGTCATAGACAATCACCTTTTTTCATTTCTTGATGTCAAGTCACCATTGATACCTTTGATCAGTGGACTCCCCAAGATACACAAGAATGTGACAGATCCCCCGCTCCGACCAATAGTAGCGGGGAGGGGATGGATCACTGAACCATCTTCAATCTATATAGAGCACAACTTAAGGCCAGTTGTGAACATGAATAAATTCATTCTGAGGGATACGAAACAGTTCCTAATTGAATTGTATGACTGCCTGAAGGATGTAACAGACACATTAGATCTCATTTTTGACTATGGATGTGAAATCGTTATTCACAGTAATTCCGAACAGTGTTGGTGTTGATTTTATAACCAAACATTTACACAGGGTGACTGAGTTCTCTGAATCTAAGATCATGTTAATTATTTCATTGTTAGAGGTTGTATTGCACAATAATGTTTTTTGCTTTCAGGATAGGTGCTTTTAAAGAGATGGCGTAGTTAGGGGCACCTCGTGTGCCAATAGCTACGCCAACTTGTTTATGGCAGAATGGGAGAATACTTTTATGTATACCCTGCCAGGCTTTTGGAACACATTGTGTTCTATAAGCTTTGTAGATGACCTCTTCTTTATTTGGAGAGGTTCCATACACCAGATGAATGTTTTTGTTGAACAGCTGAACAATGCCACCACCTACATTAAGTTTAGTCATGAGGCATCTGCAACCAGAATTACTTTTCTTGATGTATTTGTTGAGAAATTACCCAATGGACTTGTGAATACTGGTGTATTTAGGAAGAAGTGTCACATTAACACACTGTTACATCGTAGCAGCATGCATCCACAGTTTGTTTACAGGAATATTGTTAAAGGACAGGCCATGAGGGCCTCTAGGTATAACCCTACTTCACAGGGATTTATACAGGACCTTGATGACCTGTATACTCGACTATCTCAACGTTGTTATAACAACATTGAGATTATGAAGGGATTTGATAGTGTTCAGGGATCCAGGCAAGACAGAGCAGCACCCTATTTTTCACATCAGGAGAACATTAGTAATGAACCTACAGCACCTAGCACTTATACATCAAGTGGTGAAGCATTTACCATGTTTTATACCACTGATGCTTGGAGAATTAGGGAAGTAGTTCAAAAACATTGGAATGTCCTCACGGTTGATACCCATGTTAAGGAAAGGGTAGGTGATATTCCGTGCTTTAGGTACAAAAATAAGAAAACCTGAAGAGGATACTGTGTGATAAAGAGAGATTAAGGAAGTCATCCACTAACAGTCTGTCTGGAACTCGAAAATGTGGTAAATGCAATTTCTGTTCATTCATCAGTAGTGAAGTGACTTTTGTTCACCCAGTTAATCATTATACTTATCATTTGAAAGCTCATGGTAATTGTTTATCAGCTAATGTGGTGTACATTGCCACATGTGGAAAATGTTCATCATTTTACATTGGGAAAACCAATAGATATCTGAAAGACAGAATACGAGAGCACTTATATGCGATTAGGATGCGACACAGTAGTAATGCACTTGCCAAACATGTTCTTGAAACTGACTCCACACATACTTTTACCTTTAGGATTTTAGAACAGATGCAGGTGAACATCAGGGAGGAGACATAAGAATGCATACAGAAGGTAGAGAGAACATGTGGATTATCAAGCTCAGATCAGACGCACCCCAGGTTTGAACGCTAAACTGTCTGTTAAACCATTCTTAAGGATGAGGAGATTAAAAGCATTTTAACAGGTACACAGTTCCAAGTTTGGTATGTTCAATTGTTTAGTCTTAGTTTTAAAGAAGAATAATTATTTCTGTTTATTGTTGTTGTTTTAACAGCATGCTGTCTTCACAGTATGCTGTCTCATTTATTTCTAAGCTTGTTATTTGGTCATGCATTTTACTGTGTGAACTATTCTATCTGGCAGTTTAATGTCTCACTCATGTTATGCTTTGTGGTTGTTTTATAACTGAGTAGTGTTTTGTTTAATTGGAATCTCTTGCTGAGTTGTAGTGACTTAATTAGTTTTAAATATTTTTAATTGTTTAATAGATAGGGTGGAGTTATATCTCCCGCCCAGGATGTATATTTAAGCACTGTTTTAATTTCCTGTTTTATATCCATGAGTCTGATGAAGCCAAGTGGGTGAAAGCGCTTACTCAATAAACGTCACGTTTTTATTTTATTACTATATGCTCAGAGGTGATTGATTTATCTACATGCTATGTTCTCTCCTTCGTATCTGACTTTTACCATTAATTTTTCAATGTTGAACATACAAATGAAAATCTCCAAACAACAATGTGTTTAGACCTAACCGCAAAAGGTTTGCAAGGTGACACATCAAAATGTACTGCATAAAATGACACATTATATAGCTATCCTACTTTTAGTACACAAAATGAATAAAAATATATAAATGAAAATGGAGATAAAAATCAAAATTAAAATAAAAATACAAATAAACATGAATAGCCTATATAACAACCCCTACATTAACATATGAATCAGCCTAGTAAGAGATGATTAGTGTTAATGTAGGGGTTGTTATATAGGCCATTCATGTTTATTTGTATTTTTATTTTTACTATTTGTACTAAAAGTAGGATGGCTATATAATGTGTCATTTTATGCAATACATTTTGTTGTGTCACCTTGCAAACCTTTTGCGGTTAGGTCTAAACACATTGTTGTTTGTAGATTTTCATTTGCATGTTCAACATTGAAAAATTAATATTTAACATCATTTATCCTAGTTTCACATATTTTTATATATTTGTACACACTTGGATATTTTTGCATAGGGGTCCGTAAATATTGCAAACATGGTTAGCTGTCAAACAGGTGTGCATATAGTTATGAGAGTTTTTATCTTTCTATTTAAAAGGTATGTTATTATATATCGCAGCAGGGGATTTATATTAGCTGTGGTCTATTTGTTACGGGAGCATGCATACCATGATGCGATCCCGTTCTAAAGCTTATTAAAGGTGTAGTTGGATCCGTTTGGCATAAATATTTTCACTAAGGTTTAAAAATTGGTTTAGATACTAGGTGAAACCAGGTTAATTCTATTTTTATTTTCAAATTCATTTTTGTCTAAATTTATTTTGTTGCCATGTGCGGATTCTTCCATTCTGTTCCAATGACAATGATGTTTTGTGCATCGTTGCAGAGGGGTTCCGCAAGCGCTGTGATTTACTTTTTATATTAGCAGGCATACCACAATGCGCTCCTGTGTTTAAAGTATTTCAAAGCTGTTGTTTGGATAATATAGTTTGATGTAGGTTCAAATCTGCTTAGATGCCAGGTGAAAATTTTTATTTCATTTTATTTCATTTATTTCCATTACTCGTGGATTTGTAAAGTGTTTTAGCATAAGCATGAAGATTAGAGGTTCCGATTTATACAGGAACCATGTGATTTTGAAGTCAGTATTTAAACCATATGATTCAATTTTAAATTTGAAACTGTTTATTCTGAAGAAGTCGGGTTGGTTCCGACGAAAAGCCTGTTGGATTGAGCTTAAATAAAGTGCTTGCTTTTGGATTACATTCAGTGATTTTGGTTTTTGGAATTCTGTTCCTGAGTACTTCAGTGACCGGCTGGTTTGGAACGCATCTGGTTTTGTGTTTTCATATTGTTTGATACGCTGTTTTAGTAGTTTGTGGAGGCTTGAATATTACTGTTTGCAGATTATGTTGCTCTTGTATCTTGATGTGACACTGAAATCTTCAGAGTGCACTGGAGTAATTCAGTGCTATGTATGAAACATTAAAAGTCATAGCTCCTTCTCAGGAAGGGCTAGTGTGTTCTCTGCAGCTGATGGGGGAGCAGCTACCTCATGTGAAAGAGCAAAGTGTCTTGAGGCTGTACACATGAGTGAAGGTAGACGGGACTGGGAGAATAACCAGCAGATGGGTTCAGTGGTAGTAATGCAGGTGTTGTATCATAGGACAGAGCTCGCATTTTGCTGGTCAGTCTTTGTCCCATCCTCACCCCTGGTCGTGAGCTTTGTTTGATGAGCAAAACATGAGATCATAAATGAAAGTGGAAGAAGTGAGGTTTCTTCCCAGCATGGTACATTTTGTGTAACAAGTATGGAGCTTGCCAATCCAGAAAGATTTTAGAGAAGATTTACAGTTCCTTAGGGTTGAGATAAGACAGTTGAGGTGGTTGAAGAACCGTGTGAAGATGCTCATATGCACCCCCGTGGTGGTTGTCCTAGTCATGGCTTATGGGAAGAAGTCCTGGTGTTGTACTAAGATCTTGCTGGAAAGTTCATGTTTTTCAGCTTACCTTAGAATGTCTGAAGGCTGTTGCTAGGCATATGGAATTCTGGCTTACCCTGCTTAGCTTGGTAATAGTATAACCACCACTAGGGCAAGCAGTTTAGAAAGTGGATGGACAGAAGGATGCTTTTTTCATTTCTGTATTTACTAGTAGCACAACTACCAACAGCACAAACAGTTTAGAAAATGGATAAAGAGGGGAAGTTTTTCTTTTATTTCTGAATGTACATGAGGATTACTTTTGGATAGGGTTAGAAATAAGATGCTAAAACAGTGAGGGCCGTGGTTTATGCACAGGTATTGCAGTGAATGAATGCAAAAATCGTACACAGTGTAAAACCGTATTCAGATTTGCATTTTTCTTCAGATATGCAGTTATTTGTTGATATGACCCTTCAGATGCATCATCATCATCATCATCATCATGTTCAGTAGGTGGCGTGGCTGCCGAATCACATACTTATGAGATGACTGCATATCTGCTCCTCTGAGACCTCTGCTTATCTGTTGATCAGAGATATTCTTGAAATGCGCCTTCATCTTCACTTCCATTTCTTTAACTACACCATCATCTTCACTTCCACTTTTTCTCCAAGAACAGCAAAGCCATCTTAATTCATGATAACACAACTAGAGCTATGTTAGTCTATTAATTAGACATATTCCTGAAATAAACCTGCATCTTTACTCACACTGCCTGTCTAAGGCCACCATAATCTCAGAGTCCATATTAACCTTAACCCTTACTACATTACATTATAGTTAAATCGGAGATTGAGTAATACCCAAATTAAGCATAGATCTTCAGTCACATTGTATGCTTAAGTTTAATTCAGACCACAAAGTCAAAATGAACTGTAAAACCCTTCCTCGAGGTAGCTCCACATTCAGTCATTATGGTTGCAGTTATGATTCATTTTACATTTAGAACTAATGGTACGTTTAGTGCGCGATGTTTTCATGGATTACATTTAGTGGAATGACTTAAGTTAGTACCACTTTGTGGTAGGTGAAGCCCACAGATGGAAGGGGAGATGGTCAAGTTCATAAGAGATATCAAAAACTCAGTGCAGTCAAGTATATATTTCCTGGAGTTATTTTCTGCATTTTCTTTGATGGTGGCAAGATCTGGATCAAGCTTTTAATGTTAGCTGGCAACTAGTTAGTTTTCTGCAGAGAATATGGAAAAGCAGAGATCAGAAAAATAAAATGTCATAACTGTGAGGGGGAGAACTAATTTAAATATGTTTATAGAACACCTCATGATCTTGTTAGTGAAGCCAGACACGACTTTACCTCTTATAAGAGGAGCTGTAGGCATTTAGTGAAAAAAATAAGACTTTTTCATTGATGAAAAGAAGACTGAGATCTGACCATTGTGTGAAAACTCCCAACAACACAGACCAAAGAAAAGATTAAACTTGCTTGGCATAATACTCCCTTTAATTATCTTAGACATAAACTTTCATGCTTCCACAGGAAGATAATTCAAATTAAATTTGAGGAAGGAGAAGGAATGATTTCAAAGTATGTAACGTGTAAAACTATTACCACTTTTGTAAATTTTCTTCATATGTTTAGGATTTCTACAAGTGTGACAGGAAGGGCCCCCATTTCTGAGCCAGGGTATGATTAAAGATCATGAAATTAGTGTTGCTTCATTCCTTGATGTTTGCTAAAAATACTCATCAGCACCCACAGTGTACTCAGAACTTCTCCTTTATGCAGTTTATATGAGGTTACATGTATTAGTAGCATATTTAAGTATGTTTGAAAATCCTTTTTAATTGGCTATATTGCTCCTAATACCACGTGATCTTCATTCCGTATTGCTCTAGTTTCTGCTTGCATATCCTGGTATTTTATGACTTTCTGTTTCGCAGTGTAGAGTACAATATAATTGCAAGGTGTAACTGTTTCACTGATTAATGTAATTTTTGCCATTTATTCTTTGACTATATCTAGTTTTCTAGTTTTTATTTTCTTAACTGTGGGTACTGGATGATCCCACATGATGAGAACTTCTTCATTTACAGTAATACTTTGTGGTTTGTTTCAAACATTTCTCAGCTACCTGCAAATTGTAATGTTTGCACAATCCCCAATGCAAATGTCTTGCCACATTATTGTGCCTTTCAGTATACAAAGCCTCACCTGTGAGTTTATTGAAACAAGTAACAAAATGTGCAACTGTTTCTTGTTCTGTACTACAGAACCTACAATCTGAAGTAGTTAACTTTATTTGTCCATCAACCTGTGGGTATCGGATCCATATCGGATCTGAGCCGGCAGCTTCAAGCAGCTAAGATCCGAGCTCTAAGCTCCTCCCCTTACCCATAATCCCCTGCCATCCCTCTCTGACCTCAGATCTCGTTTGCCGCGGTTGACTCAAAAGCTTTGAACAAGTTTCAGGCTTGCGTTTTAGTCGTTCTGTGAGAAAAATATTGCTTTTCTAATTTTTCTGTAGTGTAATATTGATTGTTGTTTTGTGTGTTGCTCTTGTATTTAAAACCCTTTAGTTTTAATATTGTTATCTGGTTAATTTTTAGTGTAGTATATTCCTCTCCGTATGTGTGAAGGTGTGTGTGTTGGGCCTTGTGTTGTTTTTCTTAGATTAACTATGTCTGAGGCCCCAAAAACCTATTTCTCTAAATGCACTGAGTGTGGCCATAAGCTATCCCCGGTGGATGGCCACACTCAGTGTGTTATTTGCCTTGGGGTTGACCACCTTTCCTCAGGCTACACTATTTGTGCAGCTTTCAGCCCCAGGGCTCTAAAGGACAGGAGATCGAAGCTGATTCTGGCGTGACTTTTGCCCCCGGATTTGGCTTCGGCCTCCTCTCCCTTGGTGGCACCTGCCGCGGCAGTGCCCCCTTCCACCCCTGCTCCACTGGCCGGGACTCAACCTCCCACCTTGTGCCAGGAGGAGAGGGATGCTAGGCAGGAGAAGAAGAAGGAAAGACACCACAAGCAGCTGACCAAGTCTTCCTCCTTGACACCGCCGGCTAAGCAAGCTGCTTCTCCCAGGGCTTCCGGGCCTTCTCCTTCCCGGCTCCATTCACCTCTCTTCTCCCCGGAGCTGGAGGAGGAGACCCGGTCGCCGTCGAGGTCATCGAGGTGGCACTCCCGGCCCGCCTCAGTGGCCTCCTCTAGGTCTACCCGGAGCTTGTCCGATGCAGATATGGACTGGATGATGCGTAGGTTCTTCCAGGCCAAGCTGCAGATGGGAGTGCTCATGCCCCCCCCTTCCGGGGGGGTAGCTTGACCCCCTTTTTTGCCCCGATTGCTCCTTCTCTGACCCACTTTCGGGGTTTGGAGCCTTTGGATCTGGGTTGCATAGGAGCCGGGGGAGGTTTGGCGCCGATAGTGCTTCGTACTTCGGCTCCGACCGCGCCGTCGAGTTTGTCGGGTCCCTTTTCGGATCTGAGCTCTCAGAGCCGAGAGCTGAGCTTCAGATCCAGAGGGGTCAGTGTGTCTTCGGCTCTGGCTCGGTCGGAGCATACTGGCTGTTCGGATCCAATTGCTTCGGCGCCGGCCCCAATCCACACATCGGATCTGAGGGGGCTGCTCTCAGATCCCAGAGAGAGCAGTTCTCCCTCGGCGTTTGATGTAGTGGAGAGGGTATTGTCGAGGGATTCCAGGCTCCGACTACGGATCAACCCTGCACTCCCTCTCAGACAGGCCTACCTTCCATCACCCGGCCCCAGGGACAGCCTGCGCCTACGTCCCAAGTCGTTCCCTTAGAGGAACAAGATGTGGTTGGTGAGGCCTCTTCGGACAGCCCCCCCGAGGAGGTCCCTCACAAACGTAAGTGCAAGAGGAGGCACTTGGACTCACCTGAGTCTTTGACAGAAGACACGGATTTAGAGGAAGGGGAATGTTCCCCAAGGTCACCCCGCGAGGATGTCTCCTTCGGAGACATTATGGAAATGCTTCGAATTAGAGGGAGGTGGTCAGCCCAAAAGCCTTTCTCGGATGAGTCTGTGTTCCTGGAGGCGTTTGACACAGGCACATCTACCTCTTGGGTGTCCCCTCCCACCGATCCCCTGGTAGATCTCATCACTACCAGGGCATGGAAGGAACCGGACACTGTTGAGCCCATTCCAAAGAGGCTGGATAAAATCCTTAGTCCCCCACTGATAGGGCGGTATGCAGCAAGGGTGCTCCTGTAGATGCCATGTTGGTGGCGGCTGCCACCAAGAGGGAACTAGCCCAGGAGAGTTCCTCGGTCCATCCTCCCAACAAGGAGTCTCGGACGATGGACCGCCTGGGGAAGCGGATGTTCACTTCAGCTACCTTTGCATTGAGGTCGCTGAACTATATGGCACATGTCATACAACTCCAGCGGGATCTCATCAAGGAATACGCCGGGTCGCCCCCAGAGTTCATGTCAACTGAGGATAAGAAGGTGTTCTCAGCTCAAATGGCCACTCTCAAGTCCATCTGGAACACTTCTATGCAGCTCCTCTCCCATGCCACGGAAGGAGCCGCTAGAGCTAGTGGAGCGGGCATTGTTTTGAGATGACACGCTTGGCTCCGCCTCTGCAACTTTGCGGAACCCTTCAAGGCATCGTTCGCAAATGCCCCTTTTGACGGTTCTTCGCTTTTTGGCAAGACTGTTCGCGACACGCTGGTCCAGAGCAAGAAAGATGGGAAGACGTTGTCTGCCGTCGGAGTCTGCTTCTCAGCTCCCCAGAGGTCCTTCTCCAGGAACTAAAGGGTACAGAAGAAGATGTGGTTCTGGAAGTCTCAACAGTCCCGTTTCGCTCCGGACCCCTCATCCTTCAGAGGCAGAGGAGGACAAGGTGGACGCCTTCCCAGAGGCAGAGGGGGGACCGAAGAATTTCGGGTCGAGAGAACCCTTTTCGGATCAGCCTGCGCAGCAGCCCTGAAGGGTTACCCAACTGTTCCACTCTGGAGTCAGTCGGGGGGCATTTCTCGAGACACCTGGCAGTTTGGGAGTCCATTGCAACAGATCGCTGGGTGCTTCAAATCATATCCAGAGGTTATAAAATCCCCTTTCTCAATCCCCCACCCAGACCCCGGAGCCTACCCGATGTCCCACCCAATCAAAGGGAGGCAGCAGCCACAGAAATAAAGCAGCTGCTAGAAAAAAGAGTGATCCAGCGCTTCCCCCCAGACCAGTCCGGATTGGGCTTCTACTCCAGGTTCTTTCTGGTGCCAAAAAAGACGGGGGACTTAAGGCCAATCCTTGACCTGTCCTTGCTAAACCTGTCAGTGGCCAAAGAAAAGTTCCGGTTGGTCACCATTCAATCCATTCTCCCCCTCGTGCAGGAGAATGACTGGATGTGCTCGATAGACCTCAAGGATGCATACTACCACATATTGATGAAGAGACGCTCCAGAAGGTTTCTCCGCTTCCCGCTAGGAGCCAGTCACTACCAGTTCAGGGCCCTCCCCTTTGGTCTCACCACAACCCCCAGGATGTTCACCAAAGTGTTGACAGTAGTAGCGGCCCACCTGAGACTCCAGGGTATACAGGTCTTCCCCTACCTTTACGACTGGCTCCTGACCACCCCCAACAGGCATCTACTATGTTCAGCCAGAGATTACTTCCTCCACCTGGCCTCTCAGCTGGGAATCACAATCAATCTCAACAAATCTTCCCTTCATCCAACCCAGATCTTAGACTTCATAGGAGCCAGATTAGACACAAACCTATTGAGAATCTTCTTAACTCCGGACCGGATTTGCATCCTGAAGCTCCACGTACTGGCCCTTTTACAATCCCCAGCTCCTCCAGCGGAATTGGTTCTGAGGGCTCTAGGTTCCATGGCGGCCACGATCAATCTGCTACCTTTAGCGCGCTTGAACATGAGAGTACTACAGTGGACCTTGCAGGTTCATTGGTCCATCTTGCTACGCCCGCTGAGTGCTCCTATCCCCCTCAGCAGGGCTTGCAGGAATTCCCTGCTCTGGTGGCTCCAATCCCCGGACCTCCAGATAGGGCGCCCCTTTTCTATGTCCCCGCCTCTAACCATGGTGACCACGAATGCTTCTCGCCTAGGGTGGGGGGGGGGCACTGCATGGGCAGAACCGTCCAAGGCACGTGGACCCATTCAGAGACCTTATTGCATATCAATATCCTAGAGATGAGAGCGGTGCATTTGGCGTTGCAAGCACTCCAAGCCCTTCTTCCCTTAGGGATGGTTGCAATTCAGACAGACAACATGTCAGTGGTCTGGTATATCAACAAACGGGGGGGAACCAGATCCTGCCCACTTTGTCGAGAGGCCATGAGAATTTGGGAATGGGCGATCTCCACCAACCGCTTTCTCATAGCGATGCATATCCCAGGTCAGTCAAACATTTTAGCAAACAGGCTGAGTCGAACCATCCTCTCGCCATACAAGTGATCTCTGAACCCCAGAAAAGCGAAGCAAAGCTTCCTCAAGTGGGGTCAACCTTGCTGCGATCTCTTCACGTCTCCTTCAAATGCAAAGTGCAGCGACTACTTTGCTCTAATTCCCCCACCAGGGGAATCCCCCAGAGAGCTTATCCCCCTCTTCCCCTAATGCTAAAATTCTTGCAGAAAGCCCGTCGGTTGGGGAACAGAGTAATCCTCATAGACCCATTCTGGCCTCGTCAAACATGGTTCCCATGTCTATGGTCTCACCTAGTGAATCCTCCATGGATTCTAGATCCCACCCCGGATCTGATCTCTCACCCATTGGGTTTACCAACTCCAAACCTGGACAACCTCAAGCTCACTGCTTGGCTGATCCACTTCCAATAATAGTTAGGACTCTCGGTATCTCGTCCCCTGTTAAGGCTATTTTAGTGGCCGCTCATAAACCTTCTATGAGAAAGGTTTATAACAGCAAATGGAAACGCTTTACTATCTGGACAGAGCATAGAAATTTGGATCCCTTTACAGCTCCCATACCAGCGGTGTTAGAATTTTTGTCGACCTTATTCGATCAAGATGCTAGCTCTTCCACGGTCAAAATCCAGTTAGCTGCAATTTCCCATTATCATGTGGGAAGTGACCTTGGTTCCTTAGCATCTTCCAAATTATGTAAGACATTCTTAAAAGGCACCTTCCTCTTAAGACCTCCGGTGAAAGATGCAGTCCCTCCATGGGATTTAACTCTTGTCCTCCAGTCCTTGACCGGCCCTCCGTTTGAACCCGGAGCCACGGTGGATCTGAATTACTTATCTTGGAAGATGGCCTTTCTCATTGCTATCGCTTCAGCCAGAAGGGTTTCGGAGCTTCAAGCCCTTTGCGCCAGACCTCCGTACTTGGTCTTCCATAAAGATAGAGTTTTCCTCAGGACCAATCCTCCTTCCTACCCAAAGTTGCTTCTGAGCCCAATATTAATCAATCTATTAATTTGCTAGTTTTCTTTCCAAATTATCAAAACAAGGGTGAATACAAATTACATTCTCTGGACGTACATAGGCAGTTGAGATTCTACTTGCACAGGACTGCTGAACATAGGCAATCTGAGCAACTCTTTGTATCCTTTGCAAAACCCTCTTTGGACAAACCAGTATCAAAAGTTACATTGTCCAGATGGATTTCCCAATGTATACTCCTTGCATACAAGAGTTCTGGTAGACCTGAACCTGAAAGAGTCCACGCTCATTCTACCCGATCGATCTCTACTTCTGCTGCCTTTTGCTCCAGAGTCTCCCTGGACATTTGATCAGCAGCCACTTGGGCTTCATCCCACACTTTCATTAACCATTACAGGTTGGATCTAATTTCCAGAGGGAGAACATCCTTCGGCTCTGCAGTGCTCCGGAATATCCTTCCATGAGGACCCCCCAAGTTTGGGTAGCTGGGGATTCTGTCCCACAGGTTGATGGACAAATGAAGTTAACTACTTCAGATAAAGAAGTTATGTACTCACCATAACGTTCCATCTGAGTAAATAAACTTCATTTGTCAGCAACCAACCCCCCCCCCTCCATCCTTCTAACCTATGGTGCGTCCTAGAAGGATTCCTTGTCCTTTTCTCCGGATAACACCAGGTTAGGAGTTGTAGGTGATCTTTTGTTGTAATATGCTGTTTTACCATAGCAAACTCGATCTGAGGTCAGAGATGGATGGCAGGGGATTATGGGTAAGGGGAGGAGCTTGGAGCTCAGATCGTAGCTGTTTGAAGCTGCTGGCTTGGATCCGATATGGATCCGATACCCACAGGTTGCTGACAAATGAAGTTTACCTACTCAGATGGAACGTTATGGTGAGTACATAACTTCTTTTTTCTCTATATCTCCCCTTTTTTATAGACTTTGTAAAGCTGCCATTGGTAACCTTTCATCTTTTGCTTTAACTTCACATTTCCTTAGCAATTCATATCTCAGCTCATGATCAACATGTGGTTATTCCAGGAGTTCTCTGTTCTTTTAAGCACTTTCTATTGCCCCAGGATTTTTTTGCCTAGTTTGATTTCGATTCCCACTCCTTTATTTCTGCTAAACTCAACAAAAATGTCATCCTACACTTCTTTTCTGCGTGGTCTAGAAAGTACAGTTGTGTAAATTAAACTTACCATAGCAGTAGATGTTTGAATGATCACAGCCCTAGCTATATGGATTATATCCTGCCAAGGATATAACAGATGGTCAGAGCTCGAGCTGAGCTGACTAAAAGACAAGTTTGGGCACCAAGCCCTTCAGAGCTTTACTACCAGCAGATAAAGGGAGGCCGAGCACCAAAAGACCAATGCTAGGGGACAACAAAAAATAAATGTCTGCAGCATGACATAAAAAAACACACCAAAAAACAAGGGATGGAGGGAGGAAATAGCTACCGCAGGAGTGATCATTCAAACATCTACTGTTATGGTACGTTTAACTTAAACAATTATATTCATCATATTGATCACTGCTGCAGTAACCTTAGCTATATGGGTAAGTTATCTTAGCTGACTACATCTGGGAGATGGAAGGAGAAGAGTCCAGGAGTGCCTGGAGAATGGTCCTAGCAAAGTTTGATCTGGACCTAGAAAAGGAATCAAGCTTATAGTGCTTTGTAAACGTATGTACAGAGAACAAGTAGCAGCTTCTAGAATACTTCTAGAATCCAACCCTTTCCAATAAGCTATAGATGAAACCAAGGCCCTGGTAGAGTGGGCCTTGATCCTTTCTGGAACAGTTTTGTTATGATGAGTATATCAAAAGATAATAGCCTTAGACAACTATTTAGAAATTCTGTTTTGACAAAAGTTGCCCCTTCTTGCCTTCACAAAAAATGAATAATTTATCCAAAGATCTGAAAGATTTAGTGCTGTCAAGATAGTACTTGAGTTTGTCTGTGGACATCCAAGGTATGGAGTATAATGTCTCTCATTTTTAGGTACAGGAAAGAAATTGGGGTGATAGATATTTTGGCTTAAAGTAAACTCAAATAGTGCTTTAGGCATAAAAGAAGGATTAGTTATCAAAGAAATCTTGGCCCTATGGAAAATGAGATATGGTTGACTCACCGAAAAAGTCTGCAACTCAGATATCCTTCTTGTAGACGTCAGAGCAATCAGAAAAAAAATATTTCCATGTTAATAACCTAAAGTCAACAAGATTAGCTGGTTCAAATAAAGTAAGTATTAGCTTCTGCAACACAAAATTAAGATCCCAAGAGAGGTCACTAGTTTTCTTGGAGGCTTCTTATGTAAAACCCCTTTCAAAAACATTTTGGCAAGAGACTGCACTAAAAGAGATGGCAGATATGCTGAAATGGCTAATAAATGAACCTTGGTAGAGGAATAAGAAAGTCCATAGGATAGAAACTCACTCAGATATTGTAGAACCAGAGAACAACTAGCCCTGAATGGGTGCTGATTATGTTGTTGGCAGCAACTAGAAGACCTTTTCCATTTGTTAATATAGGATTTTCTAGTAGCAGGCTTTCTTGCCTCCATTAGTATCTGCTACACATCCTCAGTAAACAAGTGTCTAAAAGGCATTAAGACTCTAGTATCCAGGCAGTCAGTTGAAATTGATTGATGTTGGGGTGTATCATACACCCCTGTTCTTGTGTGAGTAGAACCAGTCTGTGAGGAAGCCTGTGGTAATTGCCTCTGGCCATTTCCAAAAGAAGGGAGAATCATGGCTACATGGGTCAGAAGGAAGTCACCATAATGATCTTGGGAGATTCTGTCTGAATTTTTAGAACTATCTGGGATATTAGTGGCAAGGGTGGAAAAGCATACATGTACATTCATGCCCAAGGAAAAGAAAAGGCCATGAGTCTTGGAGCAGAATCTTGCCAGCTGATTGTTTAGAAATGAGGCAAAGAAGTCTCCTTGAGGAACTTCCACAGACGGATCAAGTCTTAGAAGATCCTC
The DNA here is from genome assembly GCF_019279795.1 of Protopterus annectens. Lineage (NCBI taxonomy): Eukaryota > Metazoa > Chordata > Ceratodontiformes > Protopteridae > Protopterus > Protopterus annectens. The sequence goes on along the minus strand of NC_056732.1, from coordinate 1,000,748,864 downwards.
TGATCTAGTTTCCATTCATGAGAGTCTGCCCTGGTCCTGCTCAGCTTGCCTGACACACAGTGTTGCTTCCACTGAATGTAGGATGCCTGTAGAGTGAGATTGTGCTGTAAAGCTATATCCCAAGCTAACATGGCTAGTCTTCAAATGGTATACAACCTGGTTCTCTCTTGCTTGTTGATGTACCACAAGACTGTGGTATTGTTTGAAACCACATGGAGATGTCCCAGGAACCAAAGATGGTTCAGAGCGTTGAGTGCCTTGATTAGGGCAAGCATCTCCTTGATATTTATGAGCTTTTATCTGTCCTTCATGTCTTATACTCCCTGAACTTTTATCCCTCCTGGAACTGCTCCCCAAGCAAAGTCCAAAGTGTCTGTGGTGACTGATTACTTTGGAACAGTGAGGGAGAAGGGGAGACCTGGATTTAAGGATATCTGTTGTCTCCAGCAAAATATTTCTCTTCTGACAACCACCAGCACTAGGATTTGAAAAGATAAAGGGTGTTGATGCTGGGACCAAATGATTTCAGATACCACTGTATCTTTCTCATGTGGAGTCTTATCAGGTGTAGAATCGTTGATGCCATGAGACACAAAATCCTGAGGTATTCTCTCACAGTGACCAAGCCTGAGTGGAAACTCTTAGAAATTGATTCTTGATAAGGATCTATTTTTCATGTAAAAGAAAAGCTGTTTGAACTGAGGTATCTAGTTGATATCCCAGGAACACAATCCTGTGTGAAGGGGTCAAGAAAGACTTTTGAAGTTCTGTTGGAATCCCAGCTTGTGTAAGAGATCCGTCACCCAAGAGAGAGAGAGAGAGCAAGACAGAGAAATTCCTGACACTTTGAAAAAGACTCTGCAAAAATAAGCAAATTTTTCTAATTATGGAAAAGTTTGGATACCCTGTAGCCTGAAATGAGCTGTAACTGGAGCTATACATTTTATGAGCATTCTTAGTGCAGCGGATAGTCTGAAGGGTAAGGCAGAGAACTGATAGTGTGATCCAGACACACAAAACCTTAAGAAATGTCTGAAGTGTGGATGAATAGGGATGTGATTATAAGCATCTTTTAAGTGTAGTTTTGCCAGGAAACTTTAAGGAAGAAGAGTTAACAGGTTGTGAAGTGACATCATCTTTAATTTGGGTACTATCACAAACAGGTTTAGAAAAGAAAGATCCAGAACTGGTCTCCAAGCATTTTCTTTCTTTCTTTGGCACTAGCAACATCCTTGAATAAAAACCATAGGAAGGAGGAACTGGTTCCATCACTCCTTTGATCAGCATGCAATGAAGAACCAGTGGAAACAGAGGAGTCTGATTTGAAGGAATGATCCCATGGAAAGCAGGAATTTCCTCCCACTGCTATCTGTAACCTTGATGAATGATTTTCAGAACCTGTTTGACTAAAACAATCAGCTACCAAAGAGAAAAATGGAGGTTCAGACTTTCTGAAAGAAGAAAAAGACCAGGGTGGAGTGGGGTCACAAGGTCTCTTCACTAGTCATTCAGACTTGCTGGGCTACTTTGGCTTTGGGAGGTTTGGGACTGCTTTTTGGAACTTTTTTGCCATTTTTCTTAAACGTCTTTTTACCTATAGTTTGTTTATTCTGTTTTTGCCAAAATTGGATGAGTAGATAGAAAATTATCAAAAAAAAAAAAAAAAAAAAAAAGGTATAAGCCCCCCCCCCCGGAATGAGGAGAGGGCAGGTGTTGAAAGGTGTTAGGCTGATAGATAGACAGAGAGATAGTATGACAGTGTTCAGTATGATTGTATGCAGATCATACAGGTGAGGTGCATGGACATAGCCATGAATTAGTGATAAAATCTTTGGAGATGACTTAAAAACATGGAAGGTTTTTAATGGAAATTTTTGGTCTGTTTCCTCAGACATTCCTGTCAAAAACGAGCAGAAAATGAAACATATGTCTTCTCCTGTTTCACTTGGTCTGAACAGCAGTAATTTATTAGGCTTAGCTCAGAGTCTAGTGCCGTCTTTTGACCCTTCCATTATAACTGTTTATGGTAAGAAAAAATGGCTTTCTCTTTTCCTGAAGAGATTCACGAGTTTGAACATGTGTGAGGATGTGAGGTGACAGATACATTTTTTTCTTCACAGATTTCTAATTCAGATTCTGAGGAGAGTGGTATCTGATTGTCCTTGTGAAAGATTCACTTTCCAGAATGAGTCATTTTTTAAGTAGAAAAACAGTGAGGTTTCTAAATTCCTTCAACTGGAATTTAAAAATGCAGCTAGATTATATAAAGTTCCTCAGTGCATTAAATTTCTGTACACTAATCCCAGACATGACCCAGATGGTACTGCTTTAGTAAACCCAGCTGCTGCTAAATATTTTGTTAATACTAATCCCTCCTCCTGACAAGGATGGGAACACTTTTCATTAGTTTGGGTTTTCTGCATCTTGATTTTTAGAATTCTCAGTTCTCAGGCTCATATACTGAAGCTTATCCGAACTAATTGTGAAAGTATGAGGAATATTTGGCATCAACTTGTTCGTCTGAGTAGAAGTTTGTTTTGTGTAATTTCTCTATTTCCCAAGTCACTACTCATTGTTTGAAATGTGCCCGTGATTCTGTGGATGCCATCTCTGGAACTGTTTTGAGGAGGTTTGCGTAGCTGCATTTTCAGAACCTCCCAGAGGATGTCAAGCATGAAATTTTGAATTCTCCCTCGGACAGAGATCTAGTTTTGGACTTTCTGCTGCAGAATTTATCAAAAAGTGTGGTTTGAGAGGAGAGCTGATACAGGAAATCTCTCAGATTTTCAGCCCTCCTTCTCCTAGTTTCTCAGCTATTCTTTCCTCTGTCTTTAGCAAAAAACAAAATAAACAGTGCCAGCAAAATGCTGGTGAACAAACATATAAAAGCAATGGCATGGAGATTTCAAAATAAAAGCAGGAAATCTGCAGATAAAGGACAGTCCAATAAGTCTGAATGACTACATGAAGGTTCCACCTGGCAGTCCCTTAATCCTCTCAAAAAGCCTGAATCTCCATTTCTGTCTTTGGGAACAAGTACTCCCAGACAAATGGGTTCGGATCTGTCAAGGCTGCAAATTGCAGTTGGATGATGTCCCTCCTTCTCAGGGGATTCTTCCTAATCCACCAAACCAAACTTTACTCTTTTTATCCTGTCTTACAGCACATGCTGTCTCAGAGGGTGATAGAAGCTATTCCTCCCGCTTCTGTTAGGAGAAGGTTTTTATTCAAGAGTGTTTTTGGTGCCAGTGAAAGAACATTCTTAGAGACCAATTCTGGACTTTTCCTTCCTGAACCAGCTTGTGAAAGTGTGCAAGTTCAAAATGCTATTACTTCACAACTTGTTATCCCTTCTTCCTCTTTTGAGTTACTTAGTGATCTTAAATTTAAAAGATGCATATCAATACATTTATATTAATTCAGATGTCAGGTGTTTCTTAAGGTTGTATGCATCTGGATTACATTACCAGTTCTCTGCCTTGCCCTTTCAGCTATCCACTTCTCCATGAGTATTCACAATGTGTCTAGCTTCTGTGATAGGCCAGTGCTGACTGCAGGGTATCCACATTTTCTCTTATTTTGATGACTTGCTTATCTTTGGAGAGTCTTTCTCAAAGTGTCGGGAATCTCTTGTGTAAGGGATCTCCTACACAGGCTGGCATTCCAAGATAGCATTCAGAAGTCTTTTCTGACAGGATTACTTTTCTGGGGTGCCTGCTAGACATCTCAGTACAAAGAGCTTTTCTTCCACATGGAAAAATAGATCTGTATTTATATATATTTCTCGGGTTTTCTACTCAGACTTCTGCCTCAACAAAGGATTTTTTTCAGGATTCTTGGTTTCATGGCATCTATGATTCTCATGATTCCCCTGGCAAGATATCTGAAATCTCTATGGTCCCAGTGTCAACACTATTAACTTTTCAAATTCCTAAATTAGGGTATGTTAAAAGGGAGATCATGTGGTGGGGGGATGTCTGAGATTTTGGTAGGGGTGCAGTGATAATGGGCATTAAAGTGCTGGGTTTGGAAATAGAAAAGACAGACCAAAACACCTCTTCAAGTGTTTACAGCCAATGTTAATGTGATGTCATACATAAAAAGTAAAGGGGAACCTGATCTTAACCCTTGTTCAGACTAGCCATGTTAACATGGGATAAAGCTTTACAGCACGGTCTTACTCTACAGGCCATACCTCTCAGCCTCTTAGAGCAATAAATCTGGACAAAGCCATGAATAAAATTGAAAATATTGTGGGAAGAAATAGCCAGGGAATTGTTATGGCTAGAATTGTATAGGCCCTAGGGCCAATAGCCTAGTACCAACCTATGAAACTATGAAAAAAGGCCCAAAAACAGGGACAGTTTTTAAATATTGCTCTTATAAACTTAGAAAGTTGACAGGCATCTTACATCCTATCAGAGCAAAATTGTGTGTCAGACAAGATAAGCGGAACCAGAAAAGACCCTTACAAATGGAAACTGAATCAGGTGTGGGGGGGTCCAAGATTTGATCCAACTGTGGGAACTCCTCACATAGATCTTTCTGTCTCCTCTCTAAGTAATCAACTGCTAATATTCTGTTTGAGAACACAGTGCAAGAAGGCCTGGAAGACAGATGCTTTTCTTTTTTCTTTTCTTTTCTTTTCCTTGAACAGGAAGATTCCTCTAAGCCTTTCCTCCCTCTCAACTGATTTCCAGGCTACTTGTGAAGATTCAGAAGGACTCCCCAAAGATCATTGTGGTGACTTGTTTCTAGCCAGGCAATGGTGGCTCTCCTTTCTTTTGGAAATGGCCAGGGGCAATTACCACAAGCTTCCTCACAGACTAAATTTACTCACATGGGATCAGAAGTGTTTGATATATCCCAACTCCAAGAAGCTGCAGTTGATTGACTGGATGATAGATGTACAGCAAGCAGGTGTTAATGGAGGTAAGAAAGCCTGCTACTAGAAAATTGTGTTAACACATGGAAATGTTTTTCCAGTTGCTGTGAACAAAAGAACAAGCGTCCATTCAAGAGCTAGTGTTTCTCTGGTTTTACAGTATTTGTGTGTTACTATCCAAAGGCCTATCTTACTTTTCAGTCGAGGTTCATTTGTTGGCCATTTTTGCATGTTTGCCCCAGATCCCCTTCTTTCAAGGCAGTCTCATGTTAAAGTGCTTTTTGAAAAGGGTTGTACAAATGAAGCCTCACAGTCTTCTGTATGCGATCTCAATTTTGTAGTAGTAAAATTAACTGTTGCTTCATTTGAACCAGCTCATCAGGCTGACTTGATATCCTTAACATGGAAAACAGTCTTACTCATTGCTCTGTATCTGAGTCGCAGGCTGTTATGATGGGTCAGTCTTTTCTCATTTTCTACAAAGATAGGGCTATTTTGAGAAGTGATCCCCCTTTTATGCCTAAAGTTGTATCAACGTTTACTGTAAGCCAGTCTATCCATCTCCATGTTGTCTTTCCAGAACCTAAAAATGATAGAGTATTTCATAACTTGGATGTTCACAGACAGAATAAAATTGTTCAGAACTTCTGATCAGTTGTTCATTTATTGCAAAGGTAAGAAGAATGGACAACTTGTGTATGTGTGTGTGTGTGTGTGTGTGCGTGTGTGCGTGTGTGCGCGCGTGTGTGTGTGTGTGCGTGCACGTGCGTGCGTGTGTGTGTGTGTGTGTGAGTGTGTGTGTGTGTGTGTGTGTGTGTCTGTGTGTGTGTGTGTGTGCGTGTGCGTGTGTGTGTGCTCATGTGCGTGTGTGCGTGTGTGCGTGTGTGTGTGTGTGTGTGTGTGTGTGTGTGTGTGTGTGTGTGTGTGTGTGTGTGTGTGTGTGTGTGTGTGTGTGTGTGTGTGTGTGTGTAGTGAATAATGGCATAGCACATATGTTTTGAGAATATGGACTGATTTACAGGACATAGGTGGCCATTATGATCTCATTGTGAATCTGTTAATTTGATAGTTGATAAATTTGGCTGCACTGTATATCTGGAACAGAGACAAGGGCTAAATGTGGTAGGGAAGTGAAGTATGATGTTAATACTAACAGGTTAAGAAAAAAATGTTACAGAAAACATCTGAAAAGAATAAAATGTCCGTAAGGGAACTGGAGCAGAGGAAGATAAAAGGGAGAATAATAGACACTGTGGAATGTACTGAAAGAATTTCAGCTAGCGAGAGGATGAGAGAGAATGAAGCACAGAATTATTTATTTCCAGTTTGATGACCAGGGCAAAAGTATGGACATGGTAAAAAAACAGAGCATGTTAAGTATTATAATAGAAATGGGGCTGTGACGTTCACTTTTATTTACCATTTTGCTGACTATGTTAATATCGCTAGAACAGCATTGTCTTTTCAGAGGGAGAAACTGTGTGCATTTAATATTGGCTAAGGGAAATTTAGTCAGGGGCCCAAAACACACTTCTCACAAAGTAAACACTAAAAAAAAAAAAGTTGCCGTAGCAGAATGAGTGAATACTTTATTGTAACAACAAATGGTTAAACACTTTCATTGCTGAAAGTTAGGGAGTAGCCATCTTTATAAGCCATACTGTGACTTTTTTTTTTTAATTTTGCCAAGGCACTGGGGAACTTCATCTACTGTTTTCAGTAGGGAGAGCTGGAGAGCTCTTTCTTTTCTAAGTATGAAGAGGAAGACAATGGTTAAGTGATGGCTGACACCATTCAGTTGAGTGCCCAAATCAAATACAGTCAGCCTTATACACTGGATCATGGAATGCAGTACCTGCTGGATAGAGAGTCACCATTCTTTCTGGGAGTAGCTTGGAAGTTATGGTCTTGTCCTCTAATATGGATGATCCAGATCCTTCCAAGGAGGTAGCATTGTTCTGGTCAAAAGCAGTAGCACAATGCTTTTTGCTTGATGGAATTATTGCTGGGAGGTTGAGACTTTCCAGGGATACCCTGTAGTTGTTTAAGCATGGGAAGAGGGCAGCTCGATAACGCATTGCAGGTGCCTGGTATAGAGGAGTGGTAGGGTACTAACAGTCCTGTGAGAGGGTTTGGACTGAAGCAGAGTGGTAAGTGGAACAGATTTGTTTTTATCAGAATGCATCCTTTGATATGAATTATCCTAACATTGAACAATTAGACAGGTCTGCTTTTGGAGAGTAATAGAAATATTTACCTTTGGAATAAATATTTTTTCCAAGTGTTTGTTAAAAACAAAAACATAATGAGGTACAATTCTGAACTGATGAAGTCATAGATCAAGAACTCAGTCACGTTTTAAAGACTGTGTGCTGATATACATTCTGTACAGAGGCAAATGAAAAATTATAATGTCTGGACCAAGGCTTCAAAAGCAGGGAATTCTTTAAAGGTTTGTAACTCAAAACAGATTATTCTTGCAGGTATTATTAATATGAATGAGAAAAGAGCCACTGTTAATTATTTTGATAAATCTAAAATGTGTTTCTTTTGCAGGCCAGAGTCTCATCTTATCAATGATTGTGAAAAAATCTAAATTGCAATGTACTAGATGACATTCATTAAGACATTTATGGTTTTATTCTAATAAAGAGGGGAATGTAGGAGTTGAAGAAAATGTTTCTTTTGCAGTAGGATCAATGGACTGTTTTTCCTTCTACGGACACTATTTTTAACCTTCCTGTTCTTCAGTTGGGCATATCAAGTGAGTGTAATACTGATTCTGACAATAAGCTATTGGCTGGTGCTTCCTTTTCTGATAAAAAAAAGTGTTTTTATAATTCCATAACATCATGATAACTCTTCTGAAGTCTAGCTTAAAGTTCCTATTGCAAATCATTTGAATATTTATAAGATATATTAGGTGGTGAAGGTGAAGGTGTTACGAGATAGGGTCAGGTTTAGAAAAACAGACGTTATTATTGCATGATAAAGATGTTGCAAAAATACTAAGTTTAAGGTACTTTTTCTTACTATTAAAAGACCTGTGGGCAGGATTGGGAGATTTCCGATACATGAGAGGTACAGACAAATTCAGTCAGACATTATGTGTATGTTAGATGTATAATTTTTGGATACTTTAGAGGGCGCAATTTATGCCACTGTTGGAGAAGAGCCATTGTGTGGAGTTTTGGTGGGGATGAGTGCTCTGATTTTACTTTTTTGTTATACTGTGGGAGTGTTACAATTTTGGATATAATAGTTCTTCAGCCTGGTAGGTCACACATGGTACACTGCAGGACTAAAGGGAGTGTAGTGCATTTTCCTGCTTTGTATGTCCCGTCTTGTGCTCAAGAGAGGGACAGAGTATTTATGGAAATGATAATGTTTTGTGCCTCTAAAATGTAGTTTTGATTATAGACTTTAACTATCATATGACAGCACAAAAATTCTGATGGATCTTCAAAATTGTAAAGAACTGATAAAGACTTCAGTTTAGTATATATAGGGAAAGGACTTTACATTTAGACAATCTCAGTTCTGAAATGAAACTGAATTTGTTATTTTGTGAGAATGTTATGGGAGGTAGATAATGGATCTTATTTAAATTTTCTAATCACATGGCAATTTGGGTGTGTTTTGGAGTAGCAGTATCATTTGGAAGGGTAAAAGGTTGAAATGATTGACATGAATTTATGTGCATTTACAAGTATTGCAGGTGGAAGAGGGAAACTCTTTGTAGTGGTAGAGATATTAGGAGGTTTTATAATTCATGGTGGGTTCATTTTAATGTTAATTAGAAAAGATTATAAATGGACTTAGAAAAGATGTCATGAAGCAGAAAAAATAAATAAATAAATATATATATATATATATATATATATATATATATATATATATATATATGTATATATATGTATATATATATATATATATATATATATATATATGCATATAAAATTACTTGACTAGTGTTTTGAGGGATTAGGAAGTAGATTTTTAGCTTGTCTGTATCTAAACAAGAACATGTATAAACTCAACAAAGCCAGGAAAAAAATTGAACAGTGGGATGTGTGAACCTCAGGACATTAAGGGTATCTTTGGGAGCAGGCTACATGATGTTATGTAGGATGTTGCCAGTATTTTACAGGCATATTTTCTACTAAAGATATGCAATGTGGTAGTGAGCAGGTACTTCCTCAGTTTACATCAAACACGGAGAGAGCAGTAACTAGAGAGGGAATGGTTAGTGTAATCAAGAAACGTAATGATCAGACTGTACTTGGTTTTGATGAAACTGAGTTCGATTTTTATAAGCAGATGACAAATTACAGTGTTTTTTTTTTATAGTGATAAATTAATGGTTTGCATTGGGGTTGACAAATATATTTGTATGAGTATTATTAAGTTAGAGAGCGGAAAAAATTAATATAAGTTGCACAGTTGGAGGCCATTTATTTTATATAGTGCGGATTATAAAATTCTAATGAACTTTTCATAGCAAAGGTTAGATGGAGTGCTGTGGGAAGTTATGCATAGCAGAGTGTATAGCTTGAAAAATGGAAAATGTAAAGTTACGTTAATCTTGCTGATAGAGGATGTGAAGGATATTAGATGCCATGTTTAAAACTGTATGTTATATTAAGAATACATGTGATATTGTTGATCGTTGTTTGTTTTTAAGGGTGATTATGAAAATGCATGGATATAGCTCCCAATTGAGTGGATGATTGAGTGATAATGATGTCAGGCAAGGTTGCCCAGTTAGTAACATGTGTTTTTGTTCTTAGTCAGCTTAGTTTTGAGGTATGGAGTAACAATGATGTTGCTTATGGTATGGGTGTATTTCCTCTTTTTTACAGTTATGGCAATGATTTAGCTGTAAAGGTCAGAAATGGGGACTGATGTAGACCATGTTATGATCTTTGTAGATGGCATACATAAGGTGAGTTTGATTTTGGTAGTGGACAAGAATAAAAGATCTGGTGATATAGTTAACATATGACATATTTATTTTAGTATGTCTGAGTGGACAGTCTTAGGGGGGTTGCTTTGGTGGACAAAATGTGGTAGAAGCTCAGAGCTTTGTAATCCCAGAGGAGCTTAGCAGTATTGTGGCATGTTTAAGACCTTTTTTCCTGACTGCTGTGCATAAAAGGTTTGTTTTGGGCAAGTTGGATTATTTGGAGGGTATTTTTATGTTTCCCCAAGCAGCAGAAAGTGGGCAATTAGATTTAATTTTTGCTGTGGTTTTGGGCTCTGAACTGAACCTTGTTAAAGGAAGAGTTGTATTAGTAAGAAATAAAAGAAAAGGGAGGTCCAGGTTTATTGCATCCTATTGTTTATCTGGCATCTTTACATTTATTTTTGGGTCATGAAGGTTATGATGTAGTGTATTAAGCCCGGTGTTGTGGGTAAAGTATAGACAGTTTTTAGAAGAACTGTGAGGTAAGAAGAGGAAGAAACAGTAATACAAATGTCCAAGTTTTGAAGTTTATCGTAAAGGACGTATTGTTCCTCATGTCGTTCTTCTGGTCTGTTCCACATGTGATTATTAATGCTATAAACAAAGGGGATATTATCTGTAAAACACAATGTAAGGAATACAAATGCATAACTAGGCTAAATGTGAAACATTCAGCAGGTTTGAATTGAAACTTGCTCTTTAAAACCATTTCTGCAGTTGAGGGGTTTACATAACTGATCATGTGCCATGATACATTTATTTAAGGGTTACTGTGCAAGTTTTTAAACACTTGACAAAGCATTTTTTACACACTAAAGAATCTATTTAATTTATTTATTAAATATGTGCTGCTGTGAACTGTTGTTTTGTGTTTTTTATCATTCAGAAAGGTAATGAAATAAAACTGCAGTATAGGATGTTGGATGACACAAAGGAAATATTTTAGAAAAGTGATAGTTATCGAGGGAACTGAATAATAAACTAAACAGAGGTAGTAAGCAAAGGGATGAAGATATAGTGGTACTGCATAGTTATAGCAAGAGCGGTAATATAAGAACATTTTATAAAGGTATTTATTTTTATATTTTCATTTATTTCATTTTGTAAAGAAGAAGAATGGCAAAACATAGGATGGTGACAGCAACATTTAAGATGAATTGGGATATATCATTGTCTAGGAGACAACTGAGATGTATTATTGTCCAACAGTGAAGTAAGAGAATGCCTTCACTGTTCCCCAAGGGCCTACTATGAATTCACCTTTTTTGAAGCCGTTCAAGTATGTTATACAAACAAGAGACTTCTGTTTTTACCAAATAGCTGTTAGCTTGTGGAGACATGCGGCATAAGTATAGCCCTAGCTTCTCAAAGGTTGCATATGTTATGAGTTCAAAAATATGTTGGAGCTGGCTTTGGAGGTCTCTCAACCATTATCTATCACTTCAGTTAGTTATGCTTTAAAGAAAAAACATTTATGTTAAACTGATATCCTGCCCTGAGGTTGTGTGACCCCTGAGTAAGTTTTATTAAGTGAGAGGAGGCAAGGAGGTGTCAGAGCCCTCTGCAGTCCTGGTGTGGAGAGTTTATATCCCAGATCACTCAAGGCTTTATATTTTATGTTTTAATTTGTGAGTTTTCTCGGAAATGTTCTTCTGCTGAAATGTAAGTCTGTGGATTTTACTATAGTCCTGTCTGTATGGAACCACATGCAGTGTACTTATTCATCCATAAGGTACCAACGATGTCCTGTATCATAGTCTGAAGATCATACATTGCACATCAAGCTTTTTAGACTTTTTCTGGCAAGCAGTGCAAATCTACCCCAAGAAAACACTGATCAGAGTCACAGATACCCCATCAAGCTCCTTAGTACCTCTGAGTTTACTTGTCTTGCCCTGTGAGTTAATTCAGCTTATTCCCTAAACTATGACCAGTACAGATGTGTTCATCGACATGCCTTGAAGGCAAGGCAGAGGGCACTCCATATCATTTTTATTATTATTTTTTTACTCCTTGCAGCTGACCACCAGCTGCTCCATGGGCCTGTCTTCATCCAACATGTTTACTAAACCCTCCTTGCCACCCCTGGGACTGATTTTGACTCATTTTCTGAGCAAGTGAAGAGATCAAAACTTCCTGGGGGCCAGCATCACAGCAACTCTGAAGGAGTTATTCGGATTATGACCTGTTCTTGTCCCCATGTACACATACGCAACCTAAGAAGGTGTTGTGCAGTGGGTTCTCAACATACCATCCACACTTCTGCATGCAACTCAGCCAAAACCATAGCTGCCTGGTAGACAGCAACCCCATGTGTACACTGCCTCCAAAGAGATCACTAAGGTGGTTTGTGTTTGTATGTGCCTTTAGCTGCAAGGTACTCACGCCTATCTGTCCTGCCTGTTCTATTTTTTAACTATTATTATTATTATAGGTTCATAGGTTCATACTAGGCTATCTGCCCTAGGGCATTTATAAGCCTAGCCAGAGTGTGTTTGGCTTTCGCCACCCATTTTAAATTAATTTTGCTATGCGTTTTTTGAGGTTAGTATACTGTGCCTCTGTCTAACAGTGACACAGAAGTGATAGCCGGGGTAATAGTAGTAATAGTTGTAGTAGTGGCAGTAGTAGTGGTATGAGTAGTAGTAGTAGTAGTAGAAACAGCAGCAGTATTAGTAGCAGTAGAAGCAGCTGTAGTACTATTAGTACTAGTAGTAACAGCAGTACAATTAGTAGTAGTAGTACTAGGTAGCATCAATAGCAGCAGTAGTAGCAGTGGTAGTAGTAGTAGCAGTAGTACTATTAGTATAATAGTAGCAGTGGTAGCAGTAGTAGTACTATAAGTAGTAGTACTAGGAGAAGGAGGAGTAGCAGCAGCACTAGTAATAGTACCAGTAGTACTATTAGTAGTAATAGCAGTACTAGTAGTAGTATACTACTACTGTGTTACTAAAATTCCCATGAATGTAAGGAATGACTGCACAGAATGAACTTTGATAACACCAGGTAAGGTATCAGCTAATGTATAATTACTATCTGAAAAAGTCTGACACTTAAACTTAAATCCTTTAATTCTGGTGATCAGTTTTAAAAGTTGTGATGAATTCTTTGGTTGTACCAAATACAAGGTTCAGTAGTGTCATACTTACTTTGACAATCACGCACTTGCTTTCTTTGCCTGTACCTCAGCTGCAGGTTGACTCTTATTCATCAGTTGATTTTTACTGCACGGATACTAACGCATGACTAGAACATCTGGTTTGTTTAGTTAATTGCCCTTTGAGTAAGTGACTGAAGTAGATGACATTGTCCTTCCTTTTCCAGGAACTGTGGCTGCTTCCGCAGGTCTCCACCCTGGACAGTGCATTATTAAAGTGAATGGGATTAATGTCAGCAAAGAAAGCCATGCAAGTGTGATCGCTCATCTCACAGCTTGTCGAAAGTACAGGCGACCTATGCAGGTAGGTAGGACACGTACTGGTGCAAAATGGTACAAATAAAAAATGCAGAAAAACCTTTGTAAAAATGATTTTTTGTGTCTTAGGGTACTAGACGGATTGCATTAATTGTGTAATTTTATATTTAGACTATGCATGTATATGTTTGTTTTTATTTATTTCTTTATAGTTATACAGATGTTATCTTACACTCATGCTGTACAGTGCAACAAGGTTAGCAAGCTACCCTAGCTTACCAGTTTCTGTGTGGTGTCTGCATGATCCTCCCTGTGTCTTCTGTATTATTAATTTTTCAAGGTGCTGCAGGTTCCTCCCACATCCATGATATAAACCATAGGTAAGCTGGCAAATTGCTTGTAGTTGTGCATGCCCAGTGTATGTGGGTATGTGGAGGGGAGGCAAATTTGTTTCTTTGGTCTACATCCAGTGGGAGTCACAATAGTATCTGGCTTCCCTATGATCCTGAGTTGGATAAAGTTTGCATTAAAGAATGAATAAATGAATGACTGGATGATAGTCAATCGATCAATGTGTTAATCAAGCAATCAAAATCTATCAACCATTCAGTTTGTAGATTTGTTAACTGGAACATTTAAAATCAAGCAGTTGTCTGTTACTCATGTAAACCCTACATAATATAATTGTAACTGTTTATCACTGGCAATATCATGCAATCAACCTCATTGTCTGTACCCTTGATATGTAGCCCATTTAAGCATTAGCATCCATTGCTGATATCTGTACTAGTCTTATAATGCAGTTCCAAAAGAATAACAAGTACAATATTCCTGGCTAATAACAAGCACAATATTCCTGGCTAATAACAAGCACAATATTCCTGGCTAATAACAAGCACAATATTCCTGGCTAATAACAAGCACAATATTCCTGGCTAATAACGAGCACAATATTCCTGGCTAATAACAAGCACAATATTCCTGGCTAATAACAAGTACAATATTCCTGGCTAATAACAAGTACAATATTCCTGGCTAATAACAAGCACAATATTCCTGGCTAATAACAAGCACAATATTCCTGGCTAATAACAAGTACAATAATCCTGGCTAATAACAAGCACAATATTCCTGGTTAATAACAAGTACAATATTCCTGGCTAATAACAAGCACAATATTCCTGGCTAATAACAAGCACAATAATCCTGGATATTAACAAGCACAATAATCCTGGATATTAACAAGCACAACATTCCTGGCTAATAACAAGCACAATATTCCTTGCTAATAACAAGCACAGTATTCCTGGATATTAACAAGCACAATATTCCTGGCTACTAACAAGCACAATATTCCTGGATATTAACAAGCACAATATTCCTGGCTAATAACAAGCACAGTATTCTTGGCTAATAACAAGCACAGTATTCCTGGCTATTAACAAGCACAATATTCCTGGCTAATAACAAGCACAATGTTCCTGGGATAATAAAAAGCACAATATTCCTGGCTAATAACAAGCACAATATTCCTGTCTAATAACAAGCACAATATTCCTGACTAATTACAAGCACAGTATTCCTGGCTATTAACAAGCACAATATGCTTGGCTAATAGCAAGCACAATATTCCTGGCTAATAACAAGCACAATAACCCACTTCTGGGTGTGGGTAATGCTGGATTTACCCACGGTTGTCTTTGTTTGGCCACTCGGGCTTCGCCCTCGTGACCAAACCACACCAATCGTGGGTAAATCCAGCATTACCCACACCCAGGTGTGGGTTATTGCTATACTATTCCTGGGCTAATAACAAGCACAATATTCCTGGATAATAACAAGCACAACATTCCTGGCTATTAACAATCACAATATTCCTGGCTAATAACAAGCACAGTATTCCTGACTAATAACAAGCACGATATTCCTGGATAATTACAAGCACAATATTCCTGGCTAATAACAAACAGAGTATTCCTGGCCAATAACAAGCACAGTATTCCTAGCTAATAACAAGCACAATATTCCTGGCTAGAAGGGCTGTTTTTACATTCACACACTTTTTTTCTGGTTTTAATTATTACTCCATACTCACACATATCTGGAACTGCACTTTACAGGTATTAACATTGTCAGAAACTGTGTTAATGCAACAGCAAGATAGTGGGCTGTGCCCTTAATACTATGCAGTGGGTCAGAGTCTGACAATTGTGAAGCAGTAGTCTTTTTAAATGCATAAAACACATTTGTAATCTCCTATGTATCTTTTTTTTTTTTTTTATCAGTTTCTTTCTCTGTAACTGTTTTTGGACTCTGCTTCTCTCTCTCTCTCTCTCTCTCAGTCTCTTTGGAGATAAAAAAAGCAGATTATGAGGAAATATAAAGAAGCATCAAACATTTTCAGAACGAGACACGGGTTGGCGGGAAGGAATGATTTCATTGTCAGAGAGCTTCAAATTTTAATATGTATTCCTCATTCAAGTTGTTTATTTTTTTTTTTTGCTTTTTAATGAATGAAGTAAAGGAACTGTTTCAGCACTTTTAAACCTTTGCTTGTGAAAATAAGAGGTGATTTGTGAAAGTGATTTTGAAACTAAATTTGAACAGGTAATGCAAATATGAGATCTACATTTTGCAGCTGTCATATTAAAAGGCCTGTCCAGGAAGTGTTTGGCAAATCTTATTACATTTTCAGTGAGTTATAAATGATCATTCAAGAATACGTGTTATTTAGGTTATGATTCAGTATGTATAATCTTTTAAGCAGCTCATTGTTTACATCATTGTTCCGATGACATGCAGCTCGATACAGATATCCTGTGGGCATATGTTGTATTCCCCACCTGAAAAGAAAGGCATGCATTCGTCTTGTGCATAAACGAAATATTGCAGAAGTTTGGAAACTGTCACACTGTAAAACATGTGCAGATTTTCATTTTGCGCGCACACACACACACACGCACACACACACACACACACACACACACACACACACACACACACACACACGCACACACTTTCTATTTTGTCTGTTGTCTGTATTTCTATATTTATAGCTTATATACTGAACGTGAAATACTGCTCCTCTTTTAGTTAGTGTGCACAAGGATATTTCCTTTACAAATAAGTTATATGGTAAAAGCTGCGTTTCATTTACATGAGGAATGGTTCATATGTGAGACAGGTGATCCTGTCCCCCCCCCCCCAGAATAGATGCATTAAAATTAAAAGATGCAGTAGGTGCTTCATTTAGTTCATGTATGTCTGTTGTGGTCTTAAGAATGCATGCGTGCCTTAAAACAGAAATGTTCCCTATGGATGTCAATCTAAGCTGTTGAGTAAATGCAAGTGACAAGTAGTGTCCCCCAGGGCTTGGTTCTAAGAAGTCTCCATTTTGACCTTTACTTCTCATATCTCAAGCAGAGAGCCAAGACCAGCAGACAATTACAAACTGGGGATTATTTTTAAGTTACCCAAACCTTCCAGCATGAAGTCTCCCTAGTAAATGTTGGTGTAGTAGAATGGGTTTAAAAGTGTAGTGTTGTCATTTTTTAACAACTTTATTATATTATCACTTAAGGCATACATTAATAGAAAAGAAAAACTATATTATCATTTTCTTCATTTACACACACTGCACATTTCATATGTTTCTTTCTTTACAACAACTCTCATTTAGTCCAATATTACATCATTTGCTTACTTTCTTAAACCTCACTCCTCCCCCTCCTGCATATATTGTTCCACAAATTCCATTTATTTTTATGTCATTTGCTACTTTTTTCTAAAGTTCTGATTTCCAGCTTTATCTCCTACAATATTCAGTACTTCAAATACAGTTGCTTTAGATTTTAATTCCCATTTTCTAGTAATTGCTTTTTTTTGGTAGCCAATACAGTTAAACTTAATAAGGTCCTACTGTGCCTGACCAATTCATATCTTGTGTCCCATCTCAAAAGAATAATTTCCTTACTTGCAGCCATATGATTCCCCAATATTTTTTGACCGAGTATTCTGTAGGGGAAACATTTAAATCTGCTAGCTCATTGCTCTCCCAAAAAAAAAATGTTTTCAGTTACCTCTTTCTTCCCCATTATGCCCCCTGCATTTGCTATCTACCTGAGGAAAAATTCTTTGAAGTCTGCTCGGCGTATAAAAATATCTATCCAAACACTTCCAAGCAAAAATCGTAAAATTTCTGGACTTTGTTGCAAACTTGGAAGCTATACATATGTTCTTCCATTGCTCCCGTGTAAATTGCTTTTCCAGACTCTCTTCTCAATTTTTTCTAACCTCCTCTGACTGAGTCTTATATTTGTCATGCAATATTTTATGTATCCTACAAATTATCCCCTTGATAGACAACCCCTCCCCATATCATACTACTAAGACAACAAAGCACAATAAAAGCAAAATGTAGTCAAGGACCTAGGAACTTGGGTTGATAATTCCCTCTCTTTTAACCGTCATTTGACAATGTTTTCAGGAACTCCATTTATTTAGCACAGCTAATTGCCAAAGGAATATCTTCAAAACATAAAGATGTAATCATTCCCGTATACTCAGCATTGATCAAACCAATTACTGAGTACAGTGGCCCCTTTTGGATTCTTCTCACTAAATATCTCAAATCATTAAAAAGACTGTAAACATTCCTAAACAAAAGGCTCACAAGCCTAGATTCTATGAGTTATCAGGAGAGGCTGGAGGCTCTTTCCGTTTGATTAGTATCTTACAGATTTTGAGGAGAGATCTTAGCCTTGTGTTCCATGTCATTAGGCACCCAGTTGTCCTGGACTTCTTATATCCCTGCATACAAATGCAATGGCTGCAACAATAGTAGAAACAAGGACCGTAATCTTTACCAAGAAATAATTAAAACATGGTGGAGGGAAACATTTATAACCCAAAGCCTCCCAAATCTCTGGAATACACTTCATCTGCATGTCAAGCTGTATGACTCACCATTTGCCTTTAAACGTAACACAGATGACTGGATGGATGTTCACAAATTTACTATGAGATTGACTGATTTGGACCTTGTGGAAAAAGAAGGTGTGTCCTGATGGGGGTATTGGCAAGGTGTAAACAGTCATAAGACTCAAAGGGTTCAGAGAATTGATAAAATATATACTTAATAATGACATGATGTGACAATGTGAGGTATTGCCAGCTAGGCCAGGAGAAGTAGAGCAGTGGATGTGTAACATATACCAGCACAGCTAGCTGGAATTCTGTAAAGAATTTTATGTCATTTGTATATTAAATTTATTTGTATAGATGCTTGTGTTGAAAAATATATTTGTAAAGCTGCTTGTGCTAAAAATGTATCAACAGTGTGCCTTGCTGGGCAGAAAAGAAATGTACATGCATTATTGTAGCTGTTTAAATGTATATATTGTAACAGAGAATAATGGAAAAGAAGAGATTAATCTCAATCCACCTGACTTTGAGGAATAGTACAAAAATTAAATTACTGGGCCTAGGCCATAAGGATATTATCTCACAGTTTTGAATGAAGCCAGAGATGCAGTGTCTGTAAGAAGCATGGTTTGTTAGTCTCTGTAGGAAGAGTAGATGTTTGTAATTGTTTTATTACTTCCAGAAGGTGCACCAGATCTGAGCAATGCTCTTGTGTGTGTATTACTGACATGTGGGTACTAAATCCTAGCAGTTTCAAGCAATTGGGGGGGGGGCACATGGGAACCAGAAATCAGATGACCAGATGTATGTGATATCATTCTTTGCAGAAACAATATTTCAATATTAGGTGAGACAGAAGTCTCAGACCACTTTGGGAAACGTGATATAGAAGGTTCACTTACCTACTTCATATTGCCTTGCTCTAGTAAGTGACCATAGAATAATAATTCTTTAGATCAGTCAGGAAAACATAGTGAGATTAGTTAAGTATTGTTTTTCTGTAACTGTGTGAATCCCTCCACCTGTGTTATTTTTAATATTTCCTGTGTCTGAAACTCTGGTGCTTATTGTAAATAGATAATTAGTATTGTCATGTTCTTTTATTATTTATTATTAAATATATTTAAACTTTTCATTGTGGCTGGTTCTTTAGAGAATAGTTTAACCTTTGTGAGTATTCATATCTGTTTAGTGACAATATGGCCACTCCTGAAAGCCTTACTGCATTGGTCAAACTACCATTCGTATTAATTTCAGTATAACTGGGTACCCTTCTAACAGCCTTAGAGTAGCCAGCTTGGGAGTTTCTGGTGGCAGAAGGAGGATAGCTAGTAAACCTGTGCCAGGCTTTCCCAGGGGTGTGTGTGTCTGTGTGTGTGTGTGTGTGTGTGTGTGTGTGTGTGTGTGTGTGTGTGTGTGTGTGTGTGTGTGTGTGTGTGTGTGCGCAAAGTGAATCTCAAAGAGTATGTGTGTCAGCTGCTTGAATGAGGGACACGAAGCAATGGTTGCACAGAGAGGGTGCTGGAGGACTTGGGTTGGACACTTGGCTGAGGACTTAACTCAACAGCTGTGCCAGTGGGGAGCCTTATTGGGAACCTGGGGAGAGACAGAGATAGCAACCCAGACCCCAGGCTGAGTGTGTTCCCTGTGTGCTCTTAAGGGAAATCGTGCTTGATATAGACAGGTCTGCATCTGGAAATACAGAATGTATCCGTTTGTATTCCAAGTGAATGTCTCTTTCCAGTGTCAGTGGTGAGGATTCAGGCTCCTTGATTACTGGCCCAATGTGGGGACATCACATATGCCATTTTAAAATTTTCCATCAGGTAGCACATAAGGAGTGCATAGGAGTTTATGATATAAATTATTTATTCACACTTTGTTTTTTTCCCTATATGTTTTTTTTTAATTATCTACATTTGTATTTACTGATATCTGGACATCCTCAAATGCATGTTAACAGTAACACTAACGTAGTATTTATACTTATGTGTTGTTTATTAGAAAGTGCATTGTTTTGGGGGGGTTAGTGGTCACTTGGTCCTGCTGACAAAAAAACAAAATATGAAAGCCAGAAATTTGAATATTGACACAAGGGCAAGATCTTCCCAATCTGAAGCCTCTTTTTACAGGCATGTGTATGCAATGCATGGGAAGTCTCCATGGCCAGAATCAAACATATGCTACCCCTTTGTTATACCCTAATGACGCACATGTCAAACACAACCTATAAGAAGTTGCTGAATAACCTGATTGGTTTAGTACGTGATACACTGGTCCTGCTGCTGAAGTACATCCACATAGATTTCAAGACAGCAGCAATAAAAACAGGGAGCAACATTTTCCTGAAATGAAGAACAAAGGCGACTTTTTCCTTTAGCCAACTTATTCAAAGACATTTTCGATTCCGGGGACTTTTAAAGAAATATGGCTACAGTACCACATTCCAGCTACTTGTGGAGCTGTTGGCTGCCCTGGTATGCCTACCTTCTAAGAACATAACAAGCACATTTATTCATCTAAAGGGTCAATGGCTCATGGCCTTCTGAAGTGTAAAAAAAAAAAAAAAATATATATATATATATATATATGTGTGTATGTGTGTATATATATATATATATATATATATATATATATATATATATATATATATATGTATATGTGTATAGATATATATATATATATATATATATATATATATATATTAATGTTAGATACCCAGAAAGTGTGGTACAGATTCTTCATGACCATGTGCCTGCTTTCATTGTTTCTCTTGTCATCATGGAATGTGTGTATGAGATTCTTAGGATGTTCCATGCACCCAGAACACCCCTCACAATGGAGGCCTGGCAGTGCTGCCTGAATAGCATATTAATTTGGAGGCCATTTTCCTATCAGAACTATTGAGGATCATACAGGTAGAGCAGAGACACTATACCCATATGTGAAAGAATACCTTGCAATGTTTCCCCATTTACCCATTGTACAAACCACAGGCAAATAGAGTGACTAGAAAACATCATTAGAAATACAGAGTTCTACAACATGCATTACATACCCCATAACTGTATGCTATTAATAAACAGTTTCATTGATTATGCATTGAACAGTCATCCCCACACAATAAAACAACTTCACAAATACCCATAAGGTCATATGTCAACACCCTGCATTTCCTATCCCCACTGGCATATACAAAGTAAATAAAGCTTTAATTTTTTCTGTAGTACAAAGTTGCTTAATAAAGTATAATGCTAGTGAAACATAAGGGATGCTGCTACATTACATATTGTGCTTTTGTTTAGCATGCGCTTTATTAAGGTGTAGGTGTTGTTTTTGTGGAGGTGTGATTTGCTAGAAGTGTGTGTGAGAGAATGTATGTGTCATGTAGGATGTTTGACTGGTATAGGATCACAGTGCAGCGGGGACTGGGAATATGTTCTTTCTCCACTGTTATGTGGTCTATGAGTGGGTTTAGCAGCAGGGTGGGGGAAGTGAGTTGGTTACCCCCCGCTGTAAAAGATTATTAGATTCTTTGGGTATATGTTTTTTCCAGTTCTGTAGCTGACCTAGGGTTTGTTTTGTTTGTTATTTAGTTGTTCACTCTTGTTTGTGTTTGTGGCTCATATATTGATTGGTGTTGTGAGCAGCTGACCCATTCTTATGTAAGAACTGTGATCCCAATGATAAAACAAACAAAAAACTCAAAAAGTGTCACTGAAACAAGCCAACACTTGACAAAAAAAACAATAGATTTAATGGAGGTTAAGAGCTTTCATTGTTAACCATTCAAAACATTATAATAGAAATTGTGACTTCCTGTTTTATAACATCACAACCTGTCATATGATGACTAAGGGCCATTCTGAAAAAAACAGAATGTAATCCTTCTAAAACCAATGTTAAAAAGCATACATACAAAGCACATCTAAACCAAAAGTGCACAATATCATATACCAGTTTGTAAAGTCATTTTATACAAAATAAATATATTGAAATACTATTAAGAAGCCATTAAATGTTTTGTTTTAAGTTACATAAATTATTTTAATTTAAATGGTTTTAATCTTAAAACACAGTTTAACCATATAGCCAAACTGGAGGCTAAGCTCTCTCAACTCAGTACTGGCATAACCAGTCAGGAGGAGAAGGAAACCACACTCACTACAATTCCAGTCTCACATAGACCTACCACGACAGCAAACCAAACACATAATCACACAAAACATACTCGGAGGCTCTAAATAAAGATCTGCCTAAGCAGCAGAGACCTCCAAAGCAGACACCCAAGCAACCACTACCCCAAAACAAAACACATGCAACACATATCTCACAAAGCCAGTGTGCCGAACAGTCACAGCCCTTAAGGCTAAACAACACACCTGATACACTTGTAATAGGTGACTCTATTGTCAGGCACACTGACGTCCCGCTCACCAGGCTGAACAAGGAGAAGGTCACGGTGAGCAGCCTGTCTGGCGCTAGGATCCGCCACATAACACAAGCACTCAGGTCACTCCAAGGCAAGTACAAATATGACTCAGTCATTGTCCATGCTGGTGTGAATGACCTGAGACGTACCTCCCTGGACTACATGAAAAGAGACATAGAGGAGTTCTCTGAGCATGTAGCCCAGGCTGGTATGACCCTGACCTTGAGTAGCATCTTACCCTCACCAAGAATGATGCCACAATATGAAAACAAGATGATCAATTTCAACAATTGGCTTAAGTATTGGTGTCATTCAAAGGGGATCCAATGCCTGTCAGCGTGGGATGATATGCACGACAAGCCACGATGCTTTGCTACGGATGGCTTGCACCTGTCACCCCTGGGCTTTCGGATATTGGCAAAGGCTCTTGCTACCCCCATAGTGCCTTTTTTAGGCAAGGCTCAAAAGACAAACCCACCTCCATAGGTATCACAAGGGATAAGAAACTAAGAGTAATGCTACTCAACGCTAGAAGTCTAAACCTCAAGATGCACGCACTCAAAACTCTCCTTAGCATGGAGAACATCGATATCTGTGCAGTAACAGAAACCTGGTTCAAGACTCCCGAGAGCACCCCAGCACTACCAGGTTATACCTCATACCATGCTTTTCGGCCCCAAAACTTGGACCGAACCACAAAAGGAGGGGGAGTATCGATATTCATCAAAGATACCCACACCTCCAGGTTGGTGGCAAAGCACGAAGCATCAGAGACTATCCATGTGCAACTAACAGTGGGTAAAACTGCCTTCCAGTTTATAGCCTGCTACAGACCACCCTCCCAAATGCAGGAACCCCACTCGGCCTTCCTGAGAACACTGGAAAATATGAAGGTCTCTCCGAACACCATTATATTGGGTGACTTCAACTACCCAAACATAGATTGGGAGCATTACTCTAGCTCCAACACCCTTGCCCAAAGGTTCCTAGAATTCATAAACTCAAATGCTATGGAACAACTTGTTACCACTCCCACAAGAGGGGAAAACATACTGGACCTGATCATCACCAACATGGGGACTCTATGCTCCAGACCAGAAGTGTATCCCTCACTGGTAAGATCAGACCATAAACTGATCTCACTGGATATTCACATCCCGACCCCACCCGCTGCCCAGAAAACCACAGTGAAAAACTTCTCTAAAGCAAATTTCACACTCCTCAAAACCGAGGTGGAATCCTTCAAAGCCCCCGGGCCTGTGGAAAATACGCCCAGACCGCAGAATCCTTTATAAATGCATTCTATGAACACCTTCAGGAATGCATGGATCATGCAATCCCAAATAAAACCAAGACCCAATCCTCCAAAGGCAGACGACCTGTCTGGTGGACCCCAGCCATAAACAAACTATACAATAGAAGGAGGAAGCTACTACATGATAGAGCAAAATCCCAAAAAGGGAAGGCATCTCTGATCAGTATTAGCAAAAAACTAAGGGCACTCATAAAATCGTCAAAGGCCAGCTTCGGGAGAAAAATTGCACAGGACACTAAAGATAATCACAAGGCTTTCTTTAGTTATGTTAGGAACCTGGGTGGGAATTCACAGATATGCTCAGAATTAGTCCAAAATGACAAAAAATACACTGATCCCACAGACATTGCCAACATCCTAGCTGACAGGTTCAGCGCAAACTTCTCTCCCCCTCCCCACCAAAAGGGCAAATATCTATCCCAGCAGAGTGCTGCCCCCCCGACATCTCAGATGCTCAGGTGGGAGCCGCCCTCTCCAAAGCAAAAAACACAGCATCAATGGGACCAGATGGTGTCCCAGGCTGCGTCCTACATGAACTCCAAGAAGAGCTAAACCCAAACATAAAACTACTGTTCAATCTCAGCCTTACTACAGGATATGTACCCAAAGAGTGGCGTACAGCAACAGTGGTCCCTCTCCACAAAGGTGGTGCCTCAATGGACCCTGGAAACTATCGCCCCATAAGCCTGACTAGCTTGGTCTGCAAAGCTATGGAAAGGATCATTATGGACCTCATAAATAA
Source organism: Protopterus annectens (assembly GCF_019279795.1). Classification (NCBI taxonomy): domain Eukaryota; kingdom Metazoa; phylum Chordata; order Ceratodontiformes; family Protopteridae; genus Protopterus; species Protopterus annectens. The sequence continues at coordinate 1,000,724,186 of NC_056732.1, read as the reverse complement.
AGATATTGGGGACCTACAGACACTGGATCCTACCCAGTTTGGCTTTGTTAAGGGCAGATCCTGCCTCTTCAACCTGGTTGACTTCTTTGAAACAGTCACCAAGGCCATTGACGAAGGGAAGGTGGTCCACACAGCCTATCTGGACCTCGCAAAAGCCTTCGATACAATACCCCACTCGGGCATTATAGATAAGCTCACCAGCTTAAATATAAACCCCTATGTCACTAGATGGGTTGCAAACTGGCTCAAGGACAGAACCCACATGGTTAGAATTGCTGGAGCCATGTCAGACTCCAAACCAGTTACAAGTGGCATCCCACAAGGCTCAGTCCTGGGACCTCTCTTGTTTGGTATATATTTCTCGGAGGTACAGGCCAACACGGAAGGACTGTGGCTAACCAAGTTCGCAGATGACTGCAAACTGGGTGCCATAATCGACTCTCCAGCCGACACAAGCATCCTCCAAAAGGGCCTCATAGAAACAGACAACTGGTGCCAGAGCCATGGCCTCAAGCTAAATGCCAAAAAGTGTATAGTCATCCCCTTTGGCAAAAACAAAGTGCCCACAAATTACCACATAGGTGGTAATCCATTAAGTACAGAAGAAGTCATTAGGGACCTGGGGACCCAAGTTGATAGCAATCTCTCATTTGACAACCACGTGGCCAAAGTGGTTAGAAAAACATTTTATATAGCCCACCTAATCATGAAGGGATTCACATCTAGATTAGGGGAGGTCATCGTGCCTCTTTACTCATCCCTCATCAGGCCCATAATCGAGTACAATGCCCCTTTTGGGATGTACCTTACCAAACACCTGCAGCAACTGGAAAGACCCCAAAAGTACCTCACCAAGAGGATCAAAGGGCTCAAACAGATGCCATATGCTGCCCGGTTAAAGAAACTCCAGCTCTACTCAGTGGCATACCGACTGCTCAGAGGTGATCTGTGCCTGACGTATAAGGCCATGTCCAACCCGGAATTAAGGGACATGCTGCACCTCAAAAAATCCAAATCCCATCGAGCTACACGCTCGAGAGACTTGAACCTCAGCACTGAAATAAATAGGACATGCTGGAGGGACAGATTCATAACCCAGAGGCTCCCTTCACTATGGAATAAAATCCCAGTCCAGGTTAGGCAGAGTCCCTCATTGACTCTCTTCAAGAGGTATCTTGATGAGTGGATGGGAGATCATAGGTTTACCCGGGTATCACTTCTGTGTCACTGTTAGACAGAGGCACAGTATACTAACCTCTAAAAAGGGCATAGCAAAATTAATTTAAAATGGGTGGCGAAACCAAACATACTCTGGCTAGGCTTATAAATGCCCTAGGGCAGATAGCCTAGTATGAACCTATGAAAAGCGGTCATTTAACCCAATGGCTTGAGTAGAATTCAATAAAAGATACCATTGAAACTCTTTGGTCTCTAATCTGTCTTCCCAAATTCCTCTTCTTTCTTATTTGGTTACCTTTTGTAGAACTAAAAATAATTTTTTAAAAAGTCTGATAGACTTTAGCATGTTTGTACAAGGCATTATTCATCCTTATTTCTAATCTTGTATAAATGTTCATGCATTCTTTTACACACTGTCCTTTCAGTCTTTTGTATGTAAAATAAACAAGTCATGCAGTTTGCCAGATATATCTCCCCACAGGTACCACAACTGTAATTCCCTGTGTATGAAAGAACTCTGGGTAGCCTTCCACTTCTTATTAATATCTAATATGAACCTGCATTGCTTACGCATACTTTTTTTCAAATCCACATTGTCACTACTTATTGTATCATTATTGCTCTCCAACAAGTCTTTCAGGTCTTTACCCCTCTTGAAAACAAATGTTGGAGTCTCACCAAGAGCTCTGGTGAGACCTGTCACCCCAAATGCAATGGACCAGTTTCTCCCCATAACCCGTTTTATATCATTAAAAGCTACACTACAAGACATAACCCTAGCTTTTAAATGCTCAGTATTTTCATTGACATGTCTACACTTTTTTGTAACATTTTCCTTCCACTAAGTAATTTCATCACCCATCTCTAATGGACACAGGGAACCTGTGAATGGTTCATTTCCCAGGCCTTAGGTTGTAAATTGTTCATCTCCCACACCCCAGCTTACACTTATCAAGGATATCAGAACTTGTCAGAGATTCAGGATGCATGGCTAGGCTTAAAAATGCCCTTGTGGTCTATTAGCCTAGTAAAGACCTATGAACCTGTTATATCATTAAAAAGTGATAAAGGGTATTTTTATTTATTTATTTATTTTACATTTGTTAACCGGGAGAGTCCGACTGGATAAAGGTCCATTTTCACCGGAGGCCCGGGGAGAAAAGCTCCAAATTAAATACATTCTGAACATATTAAGATTTAGAATAATAATTCAAATATAGACAAACAAGCATTGTGACTAAAAGATAGCATATTGTAAACACACGGAGTAAATATGACAGTACTAGGTAAACCACTTTCAGATATCTGTAGCTAGTAGACAAGTTGAAAAGCATTTTGAGTTACTAACATAGCTGAAAAGAAGACATTTCATTTGCTATAGTCATAATAGGACTGTTGCTAGGCTTAGAAAATGGCATTTATTAATGAGGGACTGTAAGATTTGCTATAGTCTGGAGTATTATCCAGAGGTGAGGCAGGAGCATAGCCTGTTATTCATAAAGTAAGTTTTGAGGAGTTTCTTAAATTGAGAGGTGGAATTATTAGTAGTTAAGTAGATATGAAGGGAGTTCCAGAGTTTAGAGATATTGTGGCTGTAGACAGATTTACCTGCCTCATTTTTTAAATTTGGTGACCTTTAGGTGATTTAGGGTGCTAGATCTCAAGGTTTTAGTTGTGATATGAGGATGAATTAGATGTTGAAGAGCTGAGATTTTGTCTGAGTGATATAATATTTTGTGTGCTAGTGAGAGTTTATTTGTTTGAAGTAATAGTGGGAATACTAACAATTTAAGCTTGTTAAGAGACTTGCAGTAACGTGTTCTATAGGAAGAGACTGAAGCAAATCTAGCTATCTTATTATAGCAGGATTCAAGTTTGCTTAGATCAGTTTTACGAAAGTTAATAAATACAGGGGAGGCAAAGAGTAGTCTAGATAGCAGATATGTCTTGGCTATTGTTATTTTGACATGACTTGAGGTGATTATCTATTTGAACGCCTAGCAGTTTGGTGAGAGTGGATGGGGTAATAATGGTGTTGTTGGATGTGATAGTAAAGTTGTCGGTGAGGGGAAAGGATCTATGAGAGCTGAAGAGGAGCAGTTTTGTTTTGGTTGGGTTAAGAATGAGCCGTTGGTTGGTGAACCAAGCTTCATCTAGTGAGAAGGACTCTTGAGTTTGAGAGAGGTGGAGATCTAGTGTGGGGGCTGCACATATTACAGTGGTGTCGTCTGCGTATTGAACTAGAGAGGCTTTAATTGTGGCGGATGGGAGTTGATTGGTAAACAAAGTGAAGAGTAAAGGACCTACGATGGAGCCTTGGTGGCCCCCATAGGGAAACAAGCAGCAGAGAGGGTATTTGGTTTTGCCATTTTACAGCTTGCTGCCTGCCAGATAGGTAGCGCCTGAACCATGAAATAGAAGAGGTACTGAGGTTTAGGGTTGTGAGTGAGTGGAAAAGATTTAGGTGGTTAACCATGTCGAAAGCTTTAGATAAATCTAAGAATGTAGCAGAAATGAATAGACCATTATTTCTGTGATGATTTATAGTGTTAGTGAATGATGTGAGTGCAGTGGTGGTGCTGTGGAAGCATCTAAAGCTGTGTTGCTGTATAGAAAGTAATTTGTTATCTAGCAGATATTTCATCAGTTGTATATGAATTACCCTCTCAAGGATTTCTGATAAGGGGGATAGTATAGCTAGCTGGAAGCTGATAGTTATTGAGTTCAAAGGAGTTGCCTTCTTTCTGCAGTGGTATAATGTGGGATATTTCCATAAATGGGGTACTGTGCATTCTGAGATGGATCTGTTAATAAGTATCGAAACAGGGTAGGCAATAGCTTCTGCGGCTAGTTGTAGATATTCAGTAGGAAGGATATCAGTGGCATGGGTGGTGGGTTTGAGTTTTTGGAGACATTTCTATATGGTCTTGGTCGATACTGGGTGAAAGTTAAAGTAGGTGCTGTTATCTTTTATTTCAGATGGTTTATTTATGTTTGTTGAGGTGGGGTGAGTAGAGTTAGTTTGGTTATTAGCTAGGGCTTGGATTGCTTCTGTAAAGTATTTGCTGAATCCTATCTCTAATGGACACAGGCAACCTGTGAATGGTTCATCTCCCAGCCCTTAGCTTGCAAATTGTTCATCTCCCAAGCCCCTGTCTGTCAATGAACATGTTATTTAATATGTGTAGCTTCTTAACAAATGTCTCATCATCCTATATCAGCTAGGACAACTTGATCATTTGTCCCTTTACAAGGTTCCTTTTTTGTTAAAAGGGTGATTACTTGAAAAGTGCAAGTAATTGTCAGAGAACATTTGCTTTCTCTATATGCTTGATTCATATTTGCCATTTGTAAATTTTTTATTGACCATAACATCAAGATAAGCAATGCTTTCAAAACCTGTTTTGTGTGTAAATTGAAGAAATTACAAAAAAAAAAAACATTAATGTCCACAAAATCATTAAAAAACTCCCCAGAACAAGACCATATTATAAATATGTCATCCAAAAATCATAGCTATAACCTTATATAACCTATATTTACTTTTGTAAACATACTTATTTTCCTGCTTCTACATTATTATATTAGCAAAAGTTTGGGGTGCTGGAGCCCCCCTAATCTGGTGAAAGTATTCCCCAGAGAAAAAAACACAGTTACTTTTGAAAATGAGCTTCATACTTTCTTCAGTCAGTAAAATCATCAAATAGTCATAGTTTGCCAACATTGCGAAGTATAGGAATGTTGATGTGGAAGGTGCATTAGGAGCTACCCAATAAGCATTTCTGACTTTATTGACAGTGATTGGAATGTATGTTAATTGGATTATTTGTTCTCTGATCTGATTTTATGGTACTATCCCACAGTAATTTATTTAACTGATGGTGAATTATGTTTTTCTTCAGTAACTATGAAGTCCCAGATTTTGGGATGAAAGCACTTAACTGGTTAGTTATTCTTCTATGAAACCTCATTGAAATGAACATCTCCTGTAGGAAAAGTGAATGTGTCCTGAAAATGTTAAGTAGGTTTGTCTGCTGGAGTATCTTAGCCCTAAGTGAAGGATAATACAGTAAGCATGGGAATCAGTTGATTTCCACTTAATGATGTCAGTGCCTTGGTCACATAATAATAAGAGGCCATGAATTTAATAGCCGTTATATATATAAAACTGGTGGACAAGGCAATAATGGACTTCCACTTCTGCGTTCAGATTATGATAACTTATCAACTAGGTTATTTTAATTATTTAATTAGTTTATTAATTGCACTAAAACATTTTATCCTGAAATGAAATGAAATGAACTAAGCCACATATTTGTTTTAATTTTATCAGTTTTCAGTTATCATCTTGTTGGTGTAGAGAAATGAAGCATTTTTCTGTGACCCAGTAGACAAAAGATTGTGTGCTGATGAGAGGGTACTATAGTAAGCAGCCAATGTTAACTCATCCTTCCTGTAGGAAGGTAGGAACAAGGTCTTATGTACCTCTCAACTGTACAGATTTTCAAAGAATGTCCAGATTTTTGCCTCATATTTTTGGTCCGTTTTTTTAATAAAATTGTGGTTTTCTGGTGAATTGGTGGCAAATCATTAAAGATTGAAGTTAGAAAATAATGGCATACATTTACACTTCAGACTTCATACCCTTCAGAAAATGCATGATAATACAAAACCTGTTATTCTATCAACTTTCTAAGTTTGTAGAAGCAATATTTAAAAATTGTCCCTATTTTTGGGCCTCTCTTCCACTTTTATTTGTAGCTTTGTCCAGATTTCCTGCTGTAAGAGGTTGAGACAAGCTCTGGTACCCTTGATAAGCGTAAGCAGGGGCTTGCGAGATGAAACATTTACAAGCAGGGGTCTGGGAGATGAACCATTTTTAGGTTGTGTGTGTCCATTAGAGACACAGGTGCAAAGCCAGGGTTGAATTTCATATTCTCCAACCAACTGTCCAAGCTACACTTGTATTGGGTTAGGGAGGAACTTCACATGGACGGGGAGCCTGTTCTAAAGATGAGATGGTCTCTGGGATACGTACCTGTCTCTCCAGCAGGTTCTATTTATATCACAGGCAAGGTTTAAGTCTTTAGAATGGGTAATTTTGATGCTGTTTGTTTTGTAGATATGCAGGAGGTCCATCAGAGAGGGGTGTGACAATGCCCTGTATGCCAGGCATAGATCTCCTCTCAACAGCCTTTAGGAGACAGAATACAGGGATAGGGCATTGATGTGGTCTGCATAGGACATTTTACTTACAGTATGTAATCTTTTAGTAAGGAACCTCTGTGGATGTTCCGTTTTTGGATATGCCTGGTTTGGTACATACCAAAGGCGGAATTGTACTCAATGATAGGTTCCATGAATGCCAAATACATTGGAACAATGACTTCTTTGGACCTAAATGCTATACCTTTGTTTATAAGTTGCACAACATAGAATGATTTCCTCACTACTGTAGACACATGATGGTCAATAGCTAGGTTACTGTCTATATGTGTCCTTAGGTCTCTGACTACTAGGTCATCTCTAAGGGGTGTGTTGTCAATATGGTAGTTACCAGGGGTGTTTGACTTTCCAAAGAATCCTATTATGCATTTCTTGGCATTTAGTTTTAGTCCATGGCTCTGACAGCTGTTGTTTATCTGTGTCACCTCTACCTGGAGAACATCTGTGCCCATGTGGAATTCATTGACAGGTCGTAATTTGCAATCATCTGCAAATTTAGTCAATCAGAGACCACTGACTTCAAAGAATTAAATGCCAAAAAGGAGCGATCCAAGGACCAATCCCTGAGGGTCTTGTGACTGGCCTCTTTGTAGAGGTGGTCTCTCCATTTCTAACTTCATGGGTCCTGTCTGTGAGTCAGTTGGCTATCCACCAGGTGACATATGTGTTTGTACCCAACCTCTTGAGTTTGTCAACAATGCCCGAGTGGGGGTATTGTTTCAAATGCCTTGGCCAGGTCAAAGTAAGTAGTGTGAACCGTTTTGACTTCATCTATTGCTTTGGTGACCTTATCAAAGAAACTACCAGGTTCAGTAGGCATGACCTGTCTTTGATGAAACCAATCTGGCCTGGGTCTAGTGTCTGGAGGTTTAGTATATCATTACTGATCATTCATAATTCTTTCTTTGTAATGGCACCCTGCAGGGGCTGTAGGCCAGCAGTAAACTGGGCATGAAGGGGACATGCAAGTCAAGTGGTAAGAGCCATAGTGGGAATTAGATATGGACAGCACATCTCTCAAATTCTTTTCTCAAACATTCTGGACTATTGGTCATAACACAGTTGTGTTTGTGTTATAGCACTGAGATCTCAAGCAATGTTGGGACACCAGCTTACAGAAATCTTCTCTGAGCAGCATGTGTGAACAATCTTTTATGGGAATGCCAGTAACATAAAAAGCTGCATGGAATGCCTGGCTAAGAGAACATCAGCCAAGATAAGATAGTGCTTATGAATAATTCCTCTCTTTATCAAGGCATAATTATTAATATAAATAAATATTTATACTGAAAATAATTCCTCTAATAATCAAATGTCAGACAACAGATGCAAACTTGCTATAAGACTTCGCAGTGGTTTTTAGAATTGTTAGCTCAGCCACTGACACAGGCAGAAATAGAGTGGAAAGGTCACAGCAGCCTAAAACAAGGGTCACACACTGACACACAGTGATGTATTGTAACAGCAGGAATGGCTTGTCTATTAGAAGTTGTATAAAACATGTATTAATCAGTACTCTTCTATTTCTATCAAACATTCCTAAACTATATGTGTAAAGAATGCAAATAATGTAAAATACATGATTTGTAAAATGTACATATATGCCATTAATATCAAGGAATCAGGAAATGTACATTGTTCTATTTCTTACATTATCTATAGAATGAATGACAGGAGCAGATGTTGTGCCTTGCATATACATGCTGCAAAACTGCAGTAAGCTTTTGTATTGTACTACTTTGTGAGTTGCAAACTTTCATTAGTTCTGAATTATTCAACAACAGTAATAATGTAGGTATGAACTGCAGCTGTAACAATAATAAATAGGCTTCCTCATTAGAAATGTTGTGATAGACAATTAAGCAGTAAGAACATAAGATGATAAAGCAAGCTGAAGAAAGGAATGCTGACTCTGTACCTGTCACTAAAAAGGAAGAAACCTGTTATAGTAGTAACTTTTAAAATAGTCTGCTCACAAGCAATTTTAAATAGATGTATAACCTGATTTGGACACAGTGTATATCTAAAGAGGCAGGGCTGTATCTTAAAAGATTGTATAAAAACCCTGTCCTCATCTGTAATCTTTGTCAGTCAGTAAACCAAACTGGCTAGTCAAGGAATAATATAGACTGTACTGACCCTGGGATGCCTTGCTTTGCTGATCATTTATTCTTCTTGTTATTCTAACTGCCTGTATTTTTTCCTCATAGGTGCAGTGCTTGTAGATACATTTACAGTTTGGATGTAAGGTGGTGAATGATGGAAGTAGGAAGGGAACAGGAGATGACAGACATTCTAGTGTAACAGAGTGTTCATGGTAGGAAGATGAAAAAAATATTATTAACAACAACTCAGGAACAGGCTAGTGGGGTAAGGAGGGGGGGTAATCTTGTGTAATGGTGTGTGAAAAGTAACCAGGTAAATGGCATTCTAGTTAATGCATCTCGGAATAACCTGATGCTATTACAGAAAAGTCTTCCTCAAATAATGAAAGAGAAGTATAGTTAATTGTAAGCTTTGTATATTAAACTCAGTGTTCTAGATTTTAATGCATCTTATGTTGCATATTATAAGAGTAAAACTACATCAGATAGATTTTATCATACAATGAATTGAACTAAACAAAAAAGATGCCTGACTGCAGAAGATGCCTGTTTGTGTTTTAAACAAAACGACTGTACCATTGTAACAGTTTAGCTGTTATTTTATGTGGTCATTATTTATCTTTCAAACCTTCTTTCCAGATTTAATGAGGAAATGGAATCCATCATCAAGGCCCATTTACTTCCCTGCCACCTGTATGTATCTGTCTAGTACAACATAGCAGGAGACATTTAATTTGATGACTAGGTAGCACAATATCAAAGAAAAATGTGACTATGGAAACTGATGATGGATCATTACTTATTTTGGAATCCTATAATCTGGTACTAGAACACCATAAATTTCCACCACCAGCTGCCGATACTTTTACTTTTTAGAATTTCACAAATATAATGAATAATTTCTAAACAATATTAAGTGAGTTTCAAAACAATATACTATATATACATTATATATGTAATGTAGGCGTAGCCCCCCACATTTTGCAACTAGTTTTTACTAACGTTACATGTTTCAATGTATCTTTAATAGATACACAAGTATATAATAGTGAGTACACTGCAAGTATGTAGGGGGCTATGCCCCCTACTCCCCCCAGTGTGGGGGGCTGTACCCCCCAACCCACAACTTTATATTCTCACTCCAGGGTCGCACCAAATGGTTTTTCAGTGAAATGCATTTTCAGTGAAGTTGGCTGCCTGAAATCATTTTCGACTAAATGTAATTTGACCAAAAGCAGCAGACCCAGATATATATATATATATATATATATATATATATATATATATATATATATATATATATATATATATATACACACACACACACACACACACACACACACACATATTTATATTTATATATATATATATATATATATATATATATATATATATATATATATATATACATACATATATTGTTTTTTTCAATCATCAATCCCTTTTCCCACAATTTCTACATTGGGTCAGGGTGTTGCATCAGCTGTTCCCATCTCTCTTGATTAAATGCTACTCTTCTACCTTCTTCAACAGTCATGTTTGACTGTCACAAGTCTTCTCTCACAGTCCACCTCTTTGCTGGATACACTTGTTTCCTTTTCTCTTCTACCTGTCTGTCCAAAACCTTTTTTACTAGATTGTCTTTTGCTTTGCTGCACATGTGCCCAAACAACAATTATCTGTTCTCTTTCATCTTCGCTGCAATTAGAGCTACTTTGGGCTTCTTTTCTGATGTCCTCATTTATTTGTCTATCTCATAATGTACATCCTACGACCCATCTCAGGCACTTCATCTCCATCACCCCTAGCTTTCTCAACTGCTCTGCTTTTACTGCCCAGATTTCTGTACCATACAGTACACACCACTGTTTTGAACACCCTGTTTTTCAGCTTTTTTGGCATTCTTCTGTCATACACTACCCCTGACACTCTATGCCAGTTGGCTGTAGCCCAATGATTTTAGCTTTGACTTCCTTATTCAAATTTCCCTTCTCCTTAACCAACCCTTCCAGACACTTGAAGCTGTTAATCTGTTCCACTGTGTTCTCTCCTATCCCAATTCTCAGTTTTTTATAATTCCCCATTTGCCGCTATTACAACTGTCTTATCAGTACTCCATTTCATAACCACATGCCTTCAGTTTTGCATTCCATTCCCATAACTTTTGCTGAATTTCTGGCTCAGAGTGTGCCTGTAATGCCATATAATCTGCTTTCAGCAACTTTGTCAATCTGTCCCCTCTAACCTGTTTGCTAATTTATTTATTTATTTATTTTATTTCCAGTTTGATGACCGGGGAGGTCCACTGGGCTTAAAGAGCCTGTTTTCAGTGGAGGCCCAGGGAAAAAAGCTCCAATAATACATAGTACAAGCTCCATAATGTGAAGTATAATACATAGTGGAAACAGAAACAAACTAAGCAAATTTTACATACAAAGTAGCAAAAACTAAACAAAAGTTAAACAGCAGCTTGGAGAAGGATGTAAAGCATACATGTTTAGTGGTTGAGAGCAATAGTACAAGGTTAAATTAATACAGAGGTTTAAATCATCTGAGAATGATAGAGAAGTAACATTAGCATGGATGAGTTCTTTATGCATGAATATTAGCATGAGTTAAACTAATACAGAGGTTTAAATCCCCTGAGAGTGGTATAGAGGTAGCATTAGCATGAAGGCAGTACACAGGGTTAATCAGTAGTGTGTGAGGAAGAACAAACTTTGTTTGTGTATTTATGTATTAAGCAGGTTAGGTAGGTGGAGTGCAATTGCATTTCCATTTTTGGGAGAGGTAAGAATGCAGCTGGGTTTTGAAGCTCATCACAATATCAACAGCAGTAGTTAGAGCTGAACCTTGATGCTCACCCACTCCCACTGGAAACCCCTCTCTGAGTCAGACTGATGTTTGTATTTGTATCATTGGGTCATTGTACATAGCCTGCACTAATTCTACTAATGTTTCTGGACTTTGAACCACTGCAGGACTGCCCAAATCAGCTTTCTTGAGGCCTTGTTGTATGCATTCTCCTATTCTAGGAATGCCCAGTTGTGCTCTTTCATACATATCTATCTGTCTAGCTATCTATATCTATGTCTCTCTCTCTCTCTCTCAGAATATCGATATATCTATCTATATAATCAGTGCATAAGGATATGGTTGATCCTTCTATGCGGCCAATAGTCAATGCTGGCAAATCTATGATTCATCCCCTTGCAAAATATAGGTTCATAGGTTCATAGGTTCATACTAGGCTATCTGCCCGAGGACATTTACAAGCCTAGCCCATCGTTTTGTGGCTTACGCCACCCCTTTAGTATGGGGAACTATACCCATTATTTTGCTGTGCCTCTGTCGAGCAGTGACACTGAGGTAATCCCTGGGGTATATCTGCGATCTCCCATCCATTGGTCAAGATATATTCATTTAAGATTGAAAAAAAATATCTCATACCTTTTCAACATCTTTGTCAATATTCATGTGATTTTTTTGAGTAAAATGAAAAATGTAAAAGTTATTCCAGGTATGATTTTTTTTGGCTGTGGATGTGGTTAACTTATACCACATGGTGGAGGCCTGGATTGGTTCCATGAATTTATGGTAGAACATTCTGATCTGAGTAAGGAAGAGTTGGATATTTCTGATACTTTTATGGAAATTATACTCAAGAATAATTTTGTGTTCCTAGATGGCAAATATTTTTTGCAGATGAAGGGAGTAGCTATGGGAGCTTCATGTGCCCCCATATTTACTAAGATCATATTATTACAATGGGAAAATAAATGTATTTTTACTGTCTTTAATCCACTGCCTTGGTCCCTCTGTGTTTGATTCCTGGATGATATTTTTATTGTTTGGCACATGAAATTGAAGAATTCATATTCTATCTAAATATTTTATTTTTATTTATTTACATTTGTTGGCCGGGAGTGTCAACAAATAAAAATATGACTATTCTTTTCCCGAAGTTTACTTTTTCTTACCATGATACCTATATACTTTACCATTCTTAGATGTGTCAATACAGATAGATTTCAGTGGGCAAAAGTTAACAATATTTATAGGAAACTCACATATTCAAATAGTTTATTACATAATTCTAGTTGCCATCCTGAGCACTAGAAGGTAAAGGGGCAATATGTGAGGCCTGCCCAGATGGTGTCAGAAGAGGAACAATTCCGGCTGGAGTGTTTGAAGTTACAGCAAATGTTTATTCTGAGATGGTATCCAGAGATGTTAGTTCAAGCTATACCTAGGGTAGTAAGTGTAAAAAGGCTGTAAGGAGTATATGCACCACTTTTGAGGAACAGTTCTTGCCACAGAGTTTACCTATTAAGGAATTTGTGGAAAATGAGTTCTCCAAGTCGTCTGTTACAACATATACTGGTACTCATACAGATATTGTTCGTATTTTAAAGAAAATTTGGAATATTTTTTTTGTTTTACAATTTTACAGATATTGTAGGCGATGTTCCTGTTATTCTTTTCAGGAAAGGGAAATCCTTTAAAGATATTTTGACAAAACTGATAAAGCTATTTTGAATTTTACTAAGAAAAGGGAAGGAACCTATCAATATGAATTTTACCCCACTGTAAACATATATTGGAAAATAATAACATCATTATTAATAATGATAAAATAAATAGTTTGAGAACATTATACATGTAATTCAGTGAGGATGATGTATGTAGCTGTATGCCAGCATTGTAGTGAATTTATATAGGCAAAACATAAAGGCGACTTACTGATCGGATTTCAGAGCATTTTTCAGATATTAAAAACAAAAATAAGAAGAATTCATTATATAAACATTTTTCACAGCATCTGGATCATAATGTACATTTTTTTATTATAGATATAGTGTACAAGGACGTAACGGGAGGGCCCTGGGATGAGTTAATCAAGGCTTGTGAATTATAGTGGAAAATAAAGTTAAATGCCATGACCTTCCCTGGGTTGAATGAACATGTATCTATTTCCAGCATTTTAAGATTGCATTCTGTTAAAGCTTAATTTTAAAAGAAATCCAACAAATCCATTAATGTCAGGGGTATGAGCCATTCCATTTTGGATGAGCTGCCTACAGGTTATATGGAATTTCAGAAGCTGTGACTATTTCTGTGAATAGAGGTGCCTTGGTTTCTGGTCAAGATCTGCATCAGACTCAAAACCCTACAGATGTCCTTATTAGCTCCAGAAAACCTTCTCTAGACCAGTGGGCAGCATCTCCAGGTATGGTAGAAATGACTGCCACATCTCCAGAAGATCTAGCTCCAATGCTTGTTATTACATAGTAACCTCTTCAGTTCTTGGGCAAAGTTCTTGGAGCTTGCCAAGAGCTTCACTAGTGTGACATAACACATAGCTAACAAAGGTGAAATGTCTTCCAATAGGAGAAAATCACTTGTTCTCTCCCAGGATGTATCTGTGAGGCTTTTTTGATAAAGATATGTCTAAGGAGTCTTCATATTATGAGGGACACCCATATCCAAAAGAAAAGGGGGATCTTCCCACATAACCAGGTTCCTCTTATCTTCTACCCTCCTATGGAAAGCATAGCAAATCCCTGGCCAAGATGTTCCATTAATAACTGTTCTACGAAGACTACCAAGCCTATAGAATTTAAGGATTCTGTTGTTGTTCGTTGTTTGTAGGAAATGGCTGAATACTTAGACCTGCCATGACTACATCTAAAGAGTGTTTATCCTGTTTTTCCTGTCTTTAAATCTGCATTTAAACTGGCATAGAGGCTGCTGATATGCATTTATCCATGTTGAAAAGTCAGATAAGAAATACCTGCTACTACCTGGGCATTCTTTTTTGATCCAACAGCCAGTGACTTGCTCCATAGTGGCAGTGACTAAAATAGTATCAGCCCTACCTACTCAGTTGTCACATCTAAGTTATGAAATCTAAGTGCTTGGATCTGTGAGCACTGAAGGTAAATGCCAATTTAATTGTCACTCTATGGAACACAAACCAGAATGCACATCTTAACAGGTATTCAACCATCTTAAAACAGACAAGAACCTTAACTGAATTATTTTCTTAGTTATACATAACAAAGAAGTTGCTGAAGAAAACGATTTACTGTAGTGAGACCTATATTGAGTCATTAAGGCCACCATATTATCCCAGATTATCAGACCAGGGCCGAAAAATGGTGTATGTGTCTCCAGGCTGTTTACAAATTTTCAAGAAGAACTGTAAAATTCCTACTCTGTCTGTAATAACCTGTTTAGTAAGAAGGTTCAAGATTACTTTAATGATCTCAAGGCTAGTTGCCAGCTTTATGGCATAGACTAGGGACTATGCATTGACTATGACCCAGGTTATTTGGGTTTAATTAATGGCCTGAGCACTGCAGAAGCTGCTGGAGAGAGAGAGGATTGATAAAACTTGCAATCTCTCCTGTCTAAAAAGAGAAGGGTTCACCTTGCACATCTGGGGTGCCCATTCCACATTGGAATACCTGGCAGAGACCAAAGAACATGCAGAGCCACGTATTGGAATGGCTTTGAGGGTTTTAGCATTTCTTAAAGTAATTGACACCTCTCACACCAGCCCATTGCACACCCACCCCTTAGACATACACAAACAAGTGTTACAATGCAAAAAAAAAAAAAAAAACAGACAGTGATTAAACTGTAAACTAACAGAACTAAAAATGAAAAGCAAATTGTCAAGATGAAATGCAAATTCAAAAAAATGTATTGAGGATAAGTGCTTTCTTTTCCCTCGACATGAAGCTTCTTTAGAACAAAACTGATGAACTACACCGAGTATATATAACAGATAAAAGGTGACATGGCATTAAAAGCCATTTAGAACAATAAATCCACACATACCAATTCTCACATGTAACACGTTATTTCAAACATGCTAAGGAAAAGTCTTTTTTTTTTTTAAATCAAAAAGGTGATGAAACAAGATGAAAACATACAATTACATGGGCTCAGTGATTTATTTATTTTATTTATTTATTTTACATTTGTTAACTGGGAGAGTCCGACTGGATACATGTCCATTTTCAGCGGAAGGCCGGGGAGAAAAGCTCCAGGTTAGTAAACAAACAGTTAAACACATTATAAGAAAGTTATACGGTTACAATGCAACATTCAGTATAAAAAAAAATTGTTATGTTACTGTGCAATAAGCATACATTTAAACATTTAAACGGGGAAGCAAAGGTAAGAGGGCAGAAATAGGTCTGTTTCAATTACATAATGCATAGATTTAACAGGTGCACAGTAGCTAAGCATATCCAGAGAATGTAGGAAGGGCTAACCTGGTGATGTAAAATTTAATCTTAATGGACACAATTTTAAAGTATTTTTATATTGATATATTGATCTTTAATGGTCTCCTTTGAAGTAAAAATAAAATCTGGACCCCCAGCTAAACCTGGAATATTCAGAAACTATTCTAAGGCTAACCTCCTGCTATTAAGTGAGAACCTGGCAAAACTTCAAGCCCCCATAAACCCTGAGACCACGTCTGCCTATGCAGAACTATTCAAAGAAGCCCTGTACAAGCATGTTAATAGCTGAATAGAGGCAGCTGTACTCACCAGGAAGAAGTACAGAACTAACACAAAAAACAAGCCACCCCGATGGAATCACAAAATCAGTAGGCTGTATAATAGAAGGAAGAAAATCATGACAAACAGTAGGAGTTGCAGCACCCAGCTGGATAAAAGCACTCTCATCAAACTAAACAAACAACTCAGAGGACAGATAAAGTCTACCAAGGCCAAATTTGAGATAGGTTTGGCCTCCCAAGCCAAGGACAATCACAAACCGTTCTTTAGCTATGTCCTCAACCTCAAAGCAATACACAATTGTGTGCAGAGTTCATTGTAAATGGAGCCACCTATACTGAGCCAGAAGATATAGCAAACTTCCTGACTGATAAATTCAGCTCCAACTTTATCCCTCTCTCCCACTCAACATTCCCTCAGGAAATGTCATCTAATATAACCTGCCCTACTATCACTAGGTTAGAGGTCCTTTATGCTCTCTCTAAGACCAAGAATACTGCATCAGTGGGCCCAGAAAATATCCCAGGATGCTTTCTAGATAACATGAAACATGACTTATCAGGGTCTCCGGAATTACTATTTAAATGTAGCCTCCAAACAGGCTTTGTGCCTAATGAATGGAGAAAGGCAACAGTCATCCCTCTGCACAAAGGTGGGCCATCTACAGACCCTGGAAACTACAGACCCATAAGTCTCACTAGTTTTATATGTAAAGTCATGGAAAGAATTATCTTGGAGATGATCATTAGATATACAGTAAATCTCCAGACACTGGACCCAACCCAGCTTGGCTTTGTCAAGGGCAGATTATGCCAACTCAACCTGGTGGACTTCCTTAAGAAGGTCACCAAAGCAATGGATGAGGGCAGAATTGTTCACACTGCCTACCTTGACCTGGCTAAGGCATTTGACACAATACCCCACTCGGGCATTGTTGACAAATTCAAGAGATTAGGTACAAACCCATATGTCACCCAGTCATTGTTCCACTGTATTTGGCATTCATCAGACCTATCATTGAGTACAATGCCCCCTTTGGTATGTACCTAAACAGGCATATCCAAAAACTGGAATATCCGCAAAGTTCTCTCACTAAAAGAATACAGGGCGTAAGTAAAATGTCCTATGCAGACCACCTCAAGGCCCTATTCCTGTATTCTGTCTAATGCAGGCTTTTGAGGGGATATCTATGCCTGGAATATAGGGCATTGTCAGACCCCACTCTGTTGAACCTCCTGCGTATCCACAAAACAGACAGCACCAGAATTACCCATTTTAAAGACTTAAACCTTGCCTGTGATGTAAATAGGATGTGGTGGAGAGATACGTCTATATCCCAGAGACTACCCAGTCTATGGAACAGGCTCCCCATCCATGTGAAGCAGAGTTCCTCCCTAACCCAATTCAAGTGCAACTTGGACAACTGGATGGGAAACTGGAAATTCATCCCTGGTTTGGCACCTATGTCTCTAATGGATACAGGCAACCTGTAAATAGTTCATTTCCAGACCCCTGCTTGTAAATGTTTCATCTCCCAAACCCCTGCTTGCACTTATCAAGGGTATCAGAATTTGTCAGAGATTTGGGCTGCATGGCTAGGCTTAAAAAAGCCATTGTGGTCTTTAGCCTAGTAAACTCCTATGAACCTATGAACTTATGAACCTATTAAGACACTGGTGGTGACTAGCATTAAGGAAGATTAGCAAGATAGTCTCAGTACCACTAGCTTCGTGTAAATATTTCCAGTAACACAAAACAAAAATATTTTATACCCACTTCAACTGACAGTGTGCTTATCTAATGCATGACTCTTACTTTATGCGCTGATAGGATATACAGTTCATAAATATGATAGTTATGTTTTCTGTAGCTGCGTATACGGCACCAAATCGTTTTGCTACTGTTACTGGATTATAAAACTGGACCTTCAGTTATGTATCAACAAAGTGAGTAAGAAGAATGTTTTTGGCCCCTTTAGGCTTATTTATTATAATAACATCTTACACTTGTCATTTTTTTCATTTTCTAACATATACATTTTTTTTTAATTCTGTACTCTTCCATTTGTAAACTGGGGTGCTTCCCCACTACCTTGTGCCAGTCTTCATTACTTATTAACTTTTTATTTAATTCAAGAACTGTCTAAGGTGAATGGTAAACCCACAGAGAAATATTTCTCACTGGCAGAAACACTTGCCTTTCTTTTGCTGAATTTAATTCTAGGACTATCTAGGGTGAATTGTAAATACATAGATAAATTATTTTTCTCACTGGCAGATACCCTTCTCTTATCATTTTCTTTTGCAGAATGAATGAACAAAATCAGTGTTCATCCTGTGTGTGTTTGCCATTGATATCTGTAGTGTTCTTGTCAAATAGTTCTGACACGCATCCACTTTCAAGCACTCCATCATAAAATCCTTGTCCTTCATAGTTACCTAAGAAAGCCTAATAACTCAGCTCCTTAAAAGACTCTTTTTGATGTAAATTATTTGCTAGCTGTCAAAATGTAAATAGATATTTGCAAACAATAGCTTTCTAAAAATAGTGGAAGAGAAACATCTATCTATCTCAGATTCCACTAACAAGTCAGGATAATTAATAACATTTGTAGACACGGTGAAGGAAATTTTCAAAACCTTAGTACTGTTAACTGTTAAGTTTTACAAAAGTTTCAAAAGTCATCTTTGTAACTTCTCAAATTAAAAAAAAAATGTCAGTAAAATGAACATAAAACTTCACATTCTTGAAGACACAAAACTTGTTATCCAGTTAGCTAATGCCAGGTCGGTGAAAGCTGGAACCATTATATCTCCCATAACCATCCCTGAAGACTGCGATAATATCCACCATGGAACATAAAAAAATAGTCACAATATATTCTAGCCATTCACAAGCAGTATTAATAACTGTGTTTTTATAAAAACTGAATTGTGTCAAATGCTGTCTTACTTGCTTTATTTACACCGTCTCCTTCGGAGATGCACGTATAAAATGAAACAACATCTATGATTGCTAACAGAATGTTGCTAGAAAAAACATATTTGCTTGCTGTAGCTAATTTTTGCAAAAAATGATGCTAATCAGACATTGCTGAAGTCATTAAACAATGTAATTTATTGTCAACATACATAAGCAGAAGCCTTAGTGGGGAGAAGGGAAGGTCTTTCTCTTCTTATGCATCTTGGGTATTCCAACAAGAGTACCCATTTTAGGATTAGGAATTTTCATAAAAACAAACAATGCAAGAGATATTTGACTTTCTCACAGAAGATCAGTGAGACAGTTGTCAATTTTCTAATAAGTTGTACTGACTGTATTGAATTAACCAATTCATAATAAGCAATGTCAAAAAGTAATTCACAACTAATATTACCAGACCTCCACCTTTGTCTGCGTTTGTAAGTATCAAGTTACTGTCATCTCTTAATAAACTATGCAGACAGTCCAAAACAACTCTGTCTGGGCCCAGTAGCAGGAAGTGAGGAGTATCCAGCACTTTGAAATGCAGCTACCTCTGAAAAGTCAACAAGTTACACGGTTTGATGTTTTCCCCAAACAATTTCCCATTACTGAAGAAGTGGCCAGGAGACGATCCCAGATTCATGCTTTATTATGGAGACTGGCCTTAATAGATAAGTTGAGATCATAAACCACCTGGAGTGTAGGCACACAGAAGAGTTTGATCAGGTGCCATGTTCCAGTGTACCTGTGGCATCATCTAGGGAGTATAAAACACTTTTTGCAAGAAGACCAGGCCTTCTTCTTCTTCTTGTGCAAGCAAACTGTAAAATGATCTCTTCAAGTCATGGGGGAATTTAATTTTCCAGATTCTTCATTATCACTGAGAAAGTTAGGGACCTTTGCCCCATATTGGCCTTAAAGAGGGGAGTTTCAGTCAGTATGTGGTATACAGATGGGTCCAGTTACATCTTCCACATCAAAACTGAGGAACAGTTCAGTACCAAGATGTGAACACTACCTTCATTTATTCTCCATTTCATTTTTATCATCAAAATTTTTGGAGAGCCTATGTCCAATGAAACATTTTTCATACTTTTACATTGGCATAAAGTGGGAGGTTTCACTATGTGATTTCTCTTTTTCTATTGATGCAAAAGATTTTACTCACTGTGTGTTATCCTAATTATTCCAGTTTGTCAACACCAAGTTTGGTTGGGTTCCCTTGTTTCACTGTATGTTGCCAGGCGACACAACTGTTTCTCCTTGTAGTTCAATAGGTGTTTGCTTCACCCTAGAATCCTGAAACTGCAGGTATGGCTTTCTGAAAACATTGTTGTCTTCAGGTTGGTGGTCTGACAGTAGATTTCACAAGTCGTTTCTTTTAGCAGAAAGAGTCACTTATAATTTTAAAGAGAAGAAAATTCCTGTTTGGGCAGTATCAGAGGTCATCCATTTTCATAATTGCTTTACTTAGGTAAAGAACATTTGCTAAGCCCATAAAATGCAGAGTTGCAATATTCTGCAGCATAGGTTAATTAATTTGCTGTTTGTGGTTTTCATGATAATGTCTGGGGTAAGATATTGGCAAGAAGTGGATGTTTTCAAAGCATTTCTGTGGCCACATTCACCTTCAAACAAAGTACTCCTCTTTAAGATCTGACCGATGTTTTAAAAAGGTTGGTATTGCCAAATTTGGAAATTATAGTTACTATGACCTAAGTTTTCTTTAAAGAGAAAATAATTTTATAACAGTTACTTCATCAAGAAGAATTTCTCAGCTTCATTCTTTGTGATCAGAAGAACATTTTCCTGAATCCACAAACATAGTGCTGCTTTAAGAACTAGTCCAAAATTCTTCCTAGAAATGGTTTTCAGACTCACCGTGTATGAGTTCATTCATGTCTTTGTTTGTTTTCCTGCTAGATCAAATCTAGAAGAAGGATAATTGAACAGGCTGGATATGTGTGGAACCATTAAGTATTTTCTCCATCAAAATAAATAAAGAAAAAAATAAATTTTTTTTGGACAATATAGATAGCGTATAGCTACCACTAAGCAAACAGTCTTCAAGGCTCAGTATCATTTGTGGGCAGTTGCATAATTTCTTGTTTTCATCTAGGAAACTGATCCAGGACATCTAGTTTTCTGTAAACTAGGCCACAGGTTCATAGGTAAGTACCAGGCTAGCTGCCCTTGTGGTCCATTTTAAGGCTAGCCAGTTTACCTTTTAGTGCTTGAAGTAACCTACCCCATTTGGTCTTACCCATCCTATAGTCAATAATTACATATTACCCCAAATAAGAATAACTGGGATCATACCATAGATCATTTGAGGGGATCCATGCATGGGATAAAGAATTTAGTAGCTGTGTCAGTCTTATATAAATATCACAGCACACTTGCACTTACCAAAAGTATGCTGTGGGCATCCGGTGCAGGAGCAGAATGGAGTTTGGGATGTAAGCTGCGAACACCTTCTTCTAATTATGCCTGGAGTACATTTTTCCATTTTTCATTTGTGTAAACAGATAGGAACTCACACTGTGGTGAACTAATTTTATGAACAAAAGCCCAGCCTGCACCTGTCGCCCTTGGGAATCCGGATACTGGCAAAGGCTCTTGCCACCCCATAGTACCTATTTTAAGCAAGGTTCAAATGACAAATTCACCACCGTAACAAGTACAAACAAGCAAAATCTGAGGGTAATGCTACTCAATGCTAGAAGTCTAAACCTCAAAATGCACTCACTCGAGGCACTCTTTAAAATGGAGAACATTGACATCTGTGCAGTGACAGAGACCTGGTTCAAAGCTCCAGAGACCACCCCTGCATTACCAGGCTATAATTCATACCACACCTTTTGGCCACCAAACCCAGACCGAAACACTAAAGGTGGAGGCGTATCTATATTCATTAAGGATATCCGCACCTCCAAGCTAGTTGCTCTGCATAATGCATCCGAGATTATCCAAGTTCAACTAACTCTGGGCAAACCCGCAATCCAGATTGTAGCTTTCTACAGACCCTCCACCATGCCCCAGGATTCCCACTCCTCTTTTCTTGATACATTGGAAAATATTAAGGTACAACCCAACACTCTATTAATGGGTGATTTCAACTACCCTACCATTAAATGGGAAAACTACTCATGTACCAACTCTTTTGCTCATCGTTTTCTGGACATCATCAATTCCAGCGCCTTGGATCAACTTATCCACACCCCCACCAGTGGCAGCAATATCCTAGACCTGGTCATCACCAAAATGGGTGACCGGTGTTCCACACCAGAGATCAGCTCCTCGTTGGTCAGATCTGACCACAAGCTAATCACCCTAGACATCCACATCCCGCTGCCACCCCCCATTAGGAAAACAACCATAAAAAATTTCTCCAAAGCCAACTTCACGCTTCTTAAGACAAAAGTGGCAAACTTCACGACACCCATGCAGATGGACAATAGAGGTACAACTGCTGAATCCTACACAAATGCACTTTATAAGCACTTACATGAGTGCATGGATCGTACCATCCCTAACAGAACCAAGATGCTATCCTCCAAAAAAGAAGCCAATCTGGTGGTCTTCTGCCATAAACAAACTCTACAACAGAAGAAAGAAACTGTTGCAAAAAAGAGTAAAATCCCACGATTGGAGGAACTCCCTAGTCAGCCTCAGTAAGAAGCTGAGATCCCTCATAAAATCCTCCAAAGCTAGTTATGAAAACAAAATTGCCACCGATTCTAAAGACAACTACAAAGCATTCTATAGCTATGTCAAGAATCTCAATGGCAACACTCAGATCTGCTCTGAGTTACAGCACAATGACACTAAATATACAGAACCAACTGATATTGCCAACATCCTGGCAGATAGGTTCAGTGCTAACTTTACCCCCCTCTCACCCCCTAAAGGGTCCATATTTATACCGTAAGAATGCAAAGTTCCTGTAATCATGGCTGCACAGGTAAAAACCTCACTCTCCAAAGCCAAGAACACAGCATCCATGGGACCTGACAACATCCCAGGCTGCCTTCTACATGAACTACAGAATGAACTGGCACCCCACCTAAGTACCATGTTCAATCATAGCCTCACCTCAGGCTTTGTGTCCATTGAATGGCGCACCGCGTCAGTTATCCCACTCCACAAAGGGGGGGCCACAACAGACCCCGGGAACTACCACACCATTAACCTGACGAGCCTGGTCTGCAAGGCCATGGAGCGTATCATCATGGAACTCAAACAAAGACATTGG
The DNA here is from genome assembly GCF_019279795.1 of Protopterus annectens. Classification (NCBI taxonomy): domain Eukaryota; kingdom Metazoa; phylum Chordata; order Ceratodontiformes; family Protopteridae; genus Protopterus; species Protopterus annectens. The sequence goes on along the minus strand of NC_056732.1, from coordinate 1,000,700,919 downwards.
AGATCTCCAAACTCTGGACCCCACACAGTTTGGGTTTGTAAATGGCAGCTCATGTCTCCTAAACCTGATAGACTTCTTTGAAGTAGTCACCAAAGCCATTGATGAGGGTAAGGTGGTTCACACAGCCTATCTAGATCTCGCCAAGGTGTTCGACACAATCCCCCACTCTAGAATTATAGATAAACTCACTAAACTAGGTATAAATCCCTATGTCACAAGATGGGTTGACAACTGGCTTACTGACAGAACCCACACTGTGAAAGTAGCAGACTCCAAATCAGACTTCAGACCAGTGACAAGTGGAGTACCACAGGATTCAGTCCTGGGTCCTCTCCTGTTTGGTATCTACTTCTCTGAAGTACAGGCTAACACAGAAGGGCTTTGGCTAACTAAATTAATGACTACAAACTAGGAACCATAATCAAAACTACTAACGATGCGGACATCCTACAAAAGGGCCTCACTGAGACAGATGCCTGGTGTCAAAGCCATGGCCTCAAGCTCAATGCCAAAAAGTGCATTATCATCCCCTTTGGTAAAAGCTCTGTACCCATGAACTACCATACAGGCTGTAGTCTACTTAACACCGGAAGTGTGATAAGAGACCTTGGGACACAGGTGGACAGTAGTCTCTCCTTTGATAATCACATCGCCACAGTGGTCAGGAAATCCTTCTACGTGGCACACCTCATCACAAAAGGTTTCTCATCCAGGAAAAAAAGAGGTCATTGTTCTCCTCTACTCATCACTCATTAGACTCATTATAGAATACAATGCCCCTTTTGGTATGTACCTCACAAGACATCTACAACAACTGGAAAGGCCGCAAAAATACCCCACAAAGAGGATTACTGGCCTCAAACAGATGCCTTACGCAGATCATCTCAAAAAACTCAAGCTTTACTCCGTCGCATATCGCCTACTCAGAGGCGATCTCTGCTAACATACAAAGTTATGTCAAACCCAGAGCTGTTGGACAAGCTCCACTTAAAGAAATCCCAATCCCTCCGAGCTACACGCTCTAGGGACCTAAACCTTGTCACCACAATAAACAGAACATGCTGGAGGGATAGCTTCCTGTCCCAGAGACTTCCCATACTCTGGAACAGACTACCTATCTATGTTAAACAGAGCTCCTCATTAGCACTCTTCAAGAAAAATCTTGATGATTGGATGGGTAATAGGAAATTCACCCCGGGGATCACTTCTGTGGTTCTGCTTGACAGGGAACTACCGCACTATTAACCTGACGAGCCTATTTTCTAGGATGGCGAAAGCCAGGGTACCTTTTTGGCTAGGCTTATATAGGCACTAGGGCCAATAGCCTAGTACCTATCTATGAACCTATGAAGATATGAAGGGTAAAATCAAGATTTTTAATTGTAGGGGATCATCTGAGAGACAAGTCACCTACCAGTGGAATTATGGGTCTTTAGAATTTTTTGTTCACAAATGAGAGGTTCCTTCTTATCTAAATGTACTGTCATTTTTAATGGAAAAACATGAGGTATTTATATTTCTGTGTCACTGATAAGTGTGGAATCCATATGTGGAGAGGAGAACTGATGAACAGCTAGCAGAAGTTTAGCCAAAGAGTTTTGCAGCAGTAAGTATGTAGTTATAAAATAAAATACCCTGATGTTCCAGGATGTGGATAAATGTTTAAAAATATTTTTTCATACTACAATAAAAATGTGACATCTGTCATTGTTGACATATAAACCATAATATATATATATATATATATATATATATATATATATATATATATATATATATATACATAAATGCAGAAATTGAACAGTAATATTTTCTTACAGAAACACAGCGAAGTCACCAATGTAAAAAACTTTAGAATTTAATAAAAGATGTAAGCGCTTTCGCAATAAAATATTGCTTCCTCAGCCCTTATATATATATATATATATATATATATATATATATATATATATATATATATATACTAAGAAATGAACTTCGTGACAATAACAACATTTAAAGAATAGTAAATCACACCAACAACTCTTGTAGTACTTTAGTGCTTTTGTCTTATTTATTATCAAGACTTCTTCAGAAAGACATGTTTCATAACTATGAGCAACCATTTTCACTTCCTTTAAATACATTAGTTCTAGCAGGCCATTTAAATTAACAACAGTTCCTTTCCAATAGTAAAGTGTGAACAGGCAGGGTGCTGTGTGCATTGTCATTAACATTACAATCGCAGTTACATAAGGTAAATTGGTCAGACAGTAAAAGCTTTGTGGTGCCGTGTGCATACTAATAGGGATCGTGTGCAAAAAGGGGGTTGATGGGTAGGAGAATATGAATAATAGAGAGTCCCAGCAGACTGGGTCCGTGCGGATGGTACCACCCGTGGGCTGGTTTGGATGGTATCACCCCTTGAATGGCTGCATGAAAAGTGAGACTGGGTGGGGGGGTTGTTGGTGGGGTCAGCGGGAGCTAGCCTGGTGACTGGGAGCATGTGTGTAGGAGGTAGGGTGGAGGCAAAAGTCAGAGGAAACACATTATATTCAGTGAATATAATGTGTTTCCTCTCTCTCTGACTTTTGCCTAAAAATGCTAAAGTACTATAAGAGTTGTTGGTGTAATTTACTATTCTTTGAATGCTGTTATTGTCATGAAGTTCATTTCTTAGTTAAAATTTCTTCTCTTCATTCATTTTTTTGAGTGCGGTTAATTTTATATATATGTATATATATATATATATATATATATATATATATATATATATATATATATATATGTATATATTATGTGTTTATGTTTGGTATAGTATGTTCTAATGGGAATGTGACATTTTGAGATAGGCTGATTCACTGAAACAGAATTTACAGCAATTAACTTACTAACTTTCTTTTGGCCAAATTGATAGTTACAGAGTATATATTTTGAAGGGGGCTAGATGCACTGCATCCTCCATGTGGGTGGTAGATATGATACCCCCACATACTCATATACTGCACCTCCGAGGTTGTGCAGCCTCAGGGAATGCATTCCCTCTTCCCTGAGATTACACAGCTTTGGGGTTATAATGTATAATTCATGGGATCTGGGAGTGAAGCTCCCTACATGGAACTGTATGGGGAGATCAGTCCTTTATAAAAAAAAAAAAAAATGTAGTTTGCAGTTGCTCTTTTTTATTCAAGTTCATTTCATCAAAATGTAGTATGGAAACTGTATTTTAGGGAATGCTGATTCAGTTAAACAGCATTCTTCAAAATGCTGTACTCCCTGTCAAAGCAACTTTCTGAGCAAGGTGCAGCTAATTTTAGAAATGTTATTTACCTGGTAGGCAGTAAACTCATAATGGAGGGATACTGAAAATTAAGAATGCAAATATTATCGCTAAAGATCAGTCAGTATTTAATGTGGTGGGTGTAACCATATACATTTGGTATATTTCAGTAATGTTGTCTGATGCTTAGATTTGAGTGAGAACCATTTTACAAACTGTGTGATGAATGTGGCAGTTTTCATTTCTCAGAGCCTGTCAAGCATTTTTATTAGCCCAGAAGAAAAGCTGATATTTCTTGCAAAAAATCTTGTTCAGAGAAAAATGCACTTTAATTACATTGTTCACCAGGCAGGATCATAAAGAGAGTACATTGAAAGCCCAGGACAGAAGTATAGAGAATGACTAATTATGGGCAGGAATTTAAAAATAAGTACAACCCTATGTTTTGGGCATTATCAGCATTTTGACACATAACTTGCAATATATACACCTTTTCAGAATTCTCATAAATATAAAGACTTTGTCACTTCTTGGATTTAAGCCATTTTTATCTCACAATGAGAGAAATATGTTATTATTACTGCATTACTGCAAAGCCGATGCCAAAATGCTTGTTATTTAGTTACTGTGAATATTTTATTTTTACAGCAAGAGACCATCCGATGGGTTTACAGCAACATGGAGAGTGCTCAGGAAGATCTCAACAAAACAAATCTGAAACCTGCTGGGGAGAATGGAGGGGAAACAGTTGACGGCAAAGTAGAAGGTAGGTTATTAACTTTACTTAGATTATTTATTTAACATTTGTTGACCAGGAAAGTCCAACTAGGACAGAGCCTATTTTCAGTGGAGGCGCTAGGAGAAACACTCCACATGTCTTTGGAATGTGGAAGTAAACCGGAGTACCAAGAGGAAACCCACATGAACGCAGGGAGGATATGCAGACTCCACACAAAAGGCACCCCAGCCAAGAATTGAACTGGAGAACCTCTTGCTGTGAGGTGACAATATTAACTGCTGCACCACTGCACCTCTGATTAGTAGATGAAATGTACATTTGCCTCAGTAACTAGGATATAGGTTCATAGGTAGGTACTAGGCTATTGGTCCTAGGGTCTGTATAAGCCTAGTCAAAAAGGTACCCTGGCTTTCGCCACCCAAGAAAATTATTTTCCTCTGCCCCTGTCAAGCAGAACCACAGAAGTGATCCCCGGGGTGAATTTCCTATTACCCATCCAATCATCAAGATTTTTCTTGAAGAGTGCTAATGAGGAACTCTGTTTGACATAGATAGATAGTCTGTTCCAGAGTATGGGAAGTCTCTGGGACAGGAATCTATCCCTCCAGCATGTTCTGTTTATTGTGGTGACAAGGTTTAGGTCCCTAGAGCGTGTAGCTCTGAGGGATTGGGATTTCTTTAAGTGGAGCATGTCCAACAGCTCTGGGATTGACATAGCTTTGTATGTTAGGCAGAGATCGCCTCTGAGTAGGCGATATGTGACGGAGTAAAGCTGGAGTTTTTTGAGTCGGTCTGCATAAGGCATCTGTTTGAGGCCAGTAATCCTCTTTGTGAGGTATTTTTGCGACCTTTCCAGTTGTTGTAGATGTCTTGTGAGGTACATACCAAAAGGGGCGTTGTATTCTATAATGGGTGTAATGAGTAATGAGTAGAGGAGAACAATGACCTCTTTTTTTCTGGATAAGAAACCTTTTGTGATGAGGTGTGCCACATAGAAGGATTTCTTGACCACTGTGACAATGTGATTATCAAAGGAAAGACTACTGTCCACCTGTGTCCCAAGGTCTCTTATCATACTTTTGGTGTTAAGTAGACTACCGCCTATGTGGTAGTTCATGGGTACAGAGTTTTTACCAAAGGGGATGACAATACACTTTTTGGCATTGAGCTTGAGACCATGGCTTTGACACCAGGCATCTGTCTCAGTGAGGCCCTTTTGTAGGATGTCCACATCATTAGGAGTTTCGATTATAGCTCCTAGTTTGCAGTCATCTGTGAATTTAATTAGCCAAAGACCTTCTGTGTCTCAATATGTACATCAAAGCAGTGTCTGGAATAACCTGCTACTTATTCAGTCATCTTGATCAATAATCTAACCATATAAACAAATTTGAAAAATTAAGTAAACAAATTCATGTTAATTTAAATAAATCTTGAATAACAGTGGGTGATGTACTTCTTAATCGTATAAATACCTCTTGGTTTATAAGGCTTGAACCTATATTTTTACTTTTTTGTTTACTTTGTTTTATTTGAAAAACTGAACAGAAATTCAGTAGTTGTTTTCCTTTCTTTCTCAGAAGTAATAGATAAGTTCCATACTTTGGCAATAATTGATGGCAAGAAAGATCATGTGAGCCTGACTGTCGATAATGTTCATCTAGAGTATGGCGTCGTGTACGAGTACGATAGTACAGCAGGAATTAAATGCCACGTGCTGGAAAAAATGATTGAACCCAAGAGCTTCTTCAGTCTAACTGCAAAGGTATTGTATTAGATAAAATACATTTTTATGATGAGTTTTTCATGACAGTTCGTTCCCTGAACAGGGTGTTTTTGTGCAAGTCATATGTGAATCACTGTTGTGTTGTACACTATCAGTAACTGGCTTAGAGTGTATCACCGGTTAATTACCACCAGTGCATTAAGACACCATCCCAGGGATTTAGAAAGAACTCCTCTACTCGTGCTAAGGGCTGCAGTAAAAAGATCCTCTTTTTGTTCATAGTTCATAGGTTCATACTAGGCTATCTGCCCGAGGGCATTTACATAGTATGGGGAACTATACCCATTATTTTTCTGTGCCTCTGTCGAGCAGTGACACTGAGGTAATCCCTGGGGTATATCTGCGATCTCCCATCCATTGGTCAAGATTTCTCTTGAACAAGGCCAGTGCTCTGCCTCACATGTTTTGTTCCACAGCATAGGAGTCTTTGGGTGATGAATCTTATTAATAGCCGTGTCAAGGTTTAAGTCTCCGCCCTTGTGGCTCTGATGGATCTAGATTTTTGAGGTGAAGCATATTCATCAAATCTGGGTTTGACATGGCCTTGTATGTTAGGCAAAGGTCACCTCTGAACTGAATAGAGCTGGAGTTCTTTCAGTCGGGCAGCATAGGACAGATTTTTGAGACCCTTTATCCTTTTGGTGAGGAACTTTTGTGGCCTCTCCAGCTGCTGCAAGTGTCGGGTCAGATACATTCCGAATGGGGCATTGTACTCAATCATTGGTCTGATGAGTGATGAGTAAAGGGAGACTATGACCTCCTTGATCTAGATGAGAATCCCTTCATGATAAGGTGGGCAATGTAGAAGGTCTTCCTAACTACTTTAGCTACATGGGTGTCGAATGACAGACTACTATCAACCTGGGTCCCCAGGTCCTGATAACTTCTTCTGTGCTCAGTGGATTGCCACCTATTTGGTAGCTAGGGGTAACCTTGTTTTGTATGACTATGCATTTTTGGCATTTAACTTTAGGCCGTGGCTCTGGCACCAGTTATCCGTTTCTGTGAGACCCTTCTGAAGGATATCTGTGTCAGATGTAGTTTGCAGTCATCTGCAAACTTTGTCAGGAAAAGTAGATGCCAAACAAGAGTGGGCCCAGGACTGAGCCCTGTGGGACACCACTTGTGACAGGCTTTGAGTCTGACATGGCGCCAGCAGCTCTGACCCTGTGGGTTCTGTCACTCAGCCAGTTTGCAACCCATCTTGTGATGTATGGGTTGACATTTAAGCTGATGAGTTTTTCAATGATACCCGAATGGGGTATTGTATCGAAGGCCTTAGCCAGATCGAGGTAGGCTGTATGGACTGCCTTTCCCTCATCAATGGCTTTGGTGACTGTTTGAAAAAGTCAACCAAGTTTAAAGGCATGATCTGCCTTTGACAAAGCCAAACTGGGTTGGATCCAAAGTCTGCAAATTCCCTATGTCTTTATTTATGAGGTCCATTATGATCCTCTCCATGGCTTTGCAGATAAGGCTTGTCAAGCTAATGGGCGGTAATTTCCAGGGTCGGTGGAGGCACCGCCTTTGTGAAGTGGTACCACAGTTGCAGTCGCCACTCCTGGATCCAGAGGTAAGACTTTGATTAAACAGCTGTCCTAGCTGTGGGTTTAATTCCTCATTGAGTTCATGGAGCACAACACCATCAGGTCCCATGGATGCTGTGTTTTTGCTTTGGAGAGCAGTTCTCACTTGGGCGCTGGAGATGTTTGGGGGCTGCAATCGTTTGGTATAGATATCTCTCCTTTTGGGGGAGGGGAGAAGTTTGCACTGAACCTGTCAGCCAGTATGTTGGCAATGTCTGTAGGATCAGTAATCTTCACATCATTTTGAACTAGCTCTGAGCATATCTGGGAGTTTCCTCCCAGGTTTCTGGCCTTATGATTGTCTTTTGAGTCTTTAGCTATTTTAAATTTGCTTTGGATGATTTTATGAGAGCTCTTAGTTTTTACTTATAGTGATCAAGGGTGTCTTACCTTTTAAGGATTTTGCTCTATCTTGTAGTAGCTTCCTCCTTTTGTTGTAGAGTTTGTTTATGGCTGGGGTCCACCAGACTGGATGCTTGCCTTTGGTACAAAGAGTCTTTGTTTTGCTTGGGATTGCCTTATCCATGCAGTCCTGCAGGTGCTGGTAGAAGGCATTTGTAAGTGATTCAGCGGCTTGAGTACTGTTTCCTTAAAGGAGACCACACTAGTCTTTAGAAGTGTGAAGTCGGCTTTTGAGAAGTTCTTTACTGTGGTCTTTTTATTTCAGGTGGGGGTGGGATGAGGACCTCCAGCGAGATTAGTTTGTGGTCTGATCTCACCAGTGTACACCTCCGGTGTTGAACATTGTGCTCCCATGTTCGTGATGATGAGATCAAGTATGTTATCTCCTCTTGTGGGGATGGTGACTAGTTGTTCCATGGCATTTGAGTTTATGAATTCCAGGAACTTTTGGGCTAGGGTGTTTGGGCTTGAGTAGTGTTCCCAGTCTATATTAGGGTAATTGAAGTCACCTAGTATGATGGTGTTTGGTGATACATTTATCCCCTCTAGTGTTTTCAGGAAGGCCATGTGAGGTTCCTGAGTTTGTGAGGGTGGCCTGTAACATGCTACAATTTGCAGAGCAGTCTTGCCTATGGTTAATTGCACCTGGATGGTCTCCGTTGCCACCAACTTTGAGGTGTGGGTGTCCTTGATGAATATGGATACCCCCCTCCTTTCTTGGTATTGTCCAGATTTTGGGGCGGAGCATGATATGAGGTAAAGGGTGCTCTCAGGAGCCTTGAACCAGGTTTCTGTCACAGCACAATGTTCTCCATACTGAGAAGGGCCTGCATTTTGAGATTTAGACTTCTGGCATTGAGCAGCATTACCCTTAGTTTTTCCTTTTTGTGTTCTAGGGTGGTAGGTTTAGAATTTGAGCCTTGCCTAAAAGGCACTATGGGGGCCTTTGCCAATATCCCGGAATCCCAGGGGTGACAGGTGCAAGCGCGTGGCTTGTCCAGCATGTCATCCCAGGCAGACAGACACTGGATCCCTTTGAATGACACCAGTGTTTAAGCCAATTGTTAAAGCTGATCATCTTATCTCTGTATTGTGGCATCATTCTTGGTGAAGGTAGGATACTGCTCAAGGTCAGGGTCATACCTGTCTGGGCTACATAATCAGAGAGCTCCTCAATGTCTCTTTTCATGTAGTCCAAGGAGTGCGTCTCAGGTCGTTTACACCAGCGTGGACAATGACTGAATCATATTTGTACCTGCTGTTGAGAGACCTGAGTGCTGACAGGCAGCTTACTGTGACCTTCTCCTTACTCAGTCTGGTGGCCGGGGCGTCAGTGTGTCTGACTATGGAGTCACCAATGACTAGTGTGTCTGGCATTGTGTTTGGCCTTAAGGGCTGTGACTGTTTGACACTCTGACTGTGAGGTCTATGTGTTGCAGGTGTTGTGTTCTGAGGTGGTGGTTGTTTGGGTGTCTGCTTTGGTGGCCTCTGCTGTTTTGGTAGATTTTTGATCAGAGCCTCCGAGTATGTCTTTGTGTGTTTATGTGTATGATTTGAGGTTGTAATGGTAATATGTGAGACTGGGTCTATAGTGTGTGTGGTAACCTTCTCCTCCTGACTGGTCTTGCCAGTCCTATGTTGATTGCATCTCTCGCATGTATTTGTGTTTTGTGGGAGGAGGAGAGGGTTGTCTGTGTACATGAGGCAATTGTAACATTGCCTCAATATTCCCAGGTTCACCAGCTGAGCAGGAGAGGACACTAGCAACTGATCCCTCGACATGCTAGAAGGAATAGACAAAAACTTTAAAAGAGAAATGGGGGTTGCCTTTTTGGGGTACTATCTATGACAAGAGTGCGTATCAAGGTAATAAGTACTGTAGGAAACAGATAGAGAATAGTCTACTTGGAGTCAAGTAGAGATGATCCTTTAATTATAGGATCGCTGATTAGATCAGTAGTATAGTTCGAGGAAGGTAGTTTTAAGGGAAAATTTGAAGAGTGGACTTTAGGTAGCCGAATAGTTTAAACCTGCTTAACCGCTGCCCTGGTGTGCAACAGTAGCAACTCTGCTTTATAGCAGGGGGCTGGAAAAGACAGGAAATGACCCAAATTGGCCAACAAACCACAAGTCACTGCCCTAAACCACTCCTCCGAGGACAAATGAAGGAGTTATGGAAATGACCCTAGTGGCCAATAAAACTACAGTTTCAAGTCAGTAACCACCTCTCCGGGGGCAGGGAAGCTGCTCAATGTTAGTCACTCCCACTGATAAACACAGAGACCCTCCTTCAGCCCAAGCAAAATGGCCTCACAGAAACTTTCAAACAGTTCAGGAACAGCAAGCCTGTAACTGAACTTTTTTAAATCTCAGAAAAGTGGGAAAAAAGCAAGATTTTTTTTTACAGAGATAGCAGAGGTTCACAAGTAATATCAAGTTATAACAGTGCAGTAAATGACCCCACACAAGAGTGCTAGGTCAAGGACAGAAAATATGCAAGCGATTTAAAATTAAGTGCAAACAGGAAATTCAGCAAACAGCTTTTGGTTGTGCTCTAAATACAGCTACTAATACAGAAATCAAGTTTAACAAGCCAGTATTAGCATATTCAGAGGCATATTGGCCATATTGCAGAAAGACCTCGTTATCACCTAATTTGCATTTCTCTGAAGTGCTGTTAACTACCACAAGTGCAGCTCAGCACTTTCCTGCAGTAGTTAACAGTGGCAGACGATGCATTGTGGTAGCTCAGGCACCTCCCTCATTCACCTTCCCACAATCAGTACACACATTCAAACACACACCACACACCTCAAATCTGTTCCTTTGTTGTCAGAACATGCCCGATGTCTCCTTTTTCTTGTCCTGGTAAATCATGGATGATTAAAGTCAGTCATTAATGCCAGACATTATAGTTTTGCACTTTCTTCAGTAAATGCATGATAGAGCAAAAGTTCTTATGCTAGTGAATTTCTTAAGTTTATAGGAGTAATAATTACAATTCTTCCCTGATTTTAGGCCATCATTAATTTTGACTTTCTCTTGAGTTCTTGCATTATGAAGTTAAGAGACATACATACTGTTGCCTTTCCACCCTTGTATAAGTCATGAACTGTTTCAGGCATTCATTGATGACCAAGATCTTCCTTATATGTTAAAAAAAAAACATTTCACTAACATGTCACAGCACAGTGAGTTAATGATGAGCTTTGCCATGACAGTGGTACAGGGTTTGAACCCTCCCTTCCCCCACCCTTTGTAGTTTCCATATAGGGTATTGGGTTGGAATCCCTATCATTGCCTTTAAGGCACATTACTTATATTTTCCTGATATCTAGCAGTTCACCTCACCACATTTTTTTTAATTATATTTCTTTAGTGCATAATAAACACCTCAGAGAAATGCCAACACTCAAAATTTAATGTGCATGTAGTGCTTTTGTTCCTTCATATATGGAATTTTATCTGATGAGTTTATACTTTTTGGTTATTTGTGTGTTTAAGGCATGTTATATAGATATCCCAAGTGTTTAGTGTTCTCTCAATCCACATCTTCAGCGTTCCCGCTTGTGTGTAGTGGTCCCCACTGATCCCTGTTATGTTTAAGTGCTATTAAGGCACACGATGTAAGACATTTTCCCTCATGTCAAGTGGTTCCCCGACGTATGTTATGCATGAATATCATTACAGCACACTAGTAAAGGTTAACCTTGGTGACAAGTGTCCCCCCATTCCATGCCTTTAGAGTTATCCCTTGTAGCTAGTAGTTCTCCTCACCTAACATTGTAGGCGTTTCTCATTAGTCTAGGGGTGTGTGGAAGTGTAACAGGCAACCCAACTCACACACACACACACACACACACACACACACGCACGCACGCATGCACGCACGCACACACACACACACACACACACACACGCACACACACACATACACACACACACACACACACACTCATCTAACCTACCCCCTCACTTAACCCCCTTCTGCGAATTCCCAGTCAGACACTCACTCACCCATACTTTCATACATTCAGCTTCTCATATATGTACACTCAGTCATACATTCATTCACTCACCACCAAAACACAACTTGACCACTAAACTTCTTCAGCATCTACCTATATCACGATGTATGAACATGGTCATTTGGCCATGTTTATTACCATGAGTAGCCCAGAGCAGCCATCCTAATTCATCTGCATAAATGCCTTACCACAGTCAGTTACTGGGGAGAGCACTTGGTTAATTAGCATATGCCTCTCTCATGGATGAAGTTGATGAGACAGTGATTAAGATGAAATTTGTAACAGTTTTGCTTTTTATGTGTTTTCCTTCTGTGTTCAGCACAGAGATATACCATTTTCTCATCCGCATACGTTAATGTAGCAGCAACGGTTTAAAGCTTTCTGTCTTGGTCTTAGTACAAGACATGGCTCTGGTCTTCTGAAATGTTGCTATATGAAAACGATACTGGCTGATATTTATGTTTGACTCAGTTTGGATCACAAAAATAATGCCTTTTATTTTGTGTCCATATGTTGATTGTAGGGGTTTGGGTACATGCTTGATGAAAAATATCCTCTTTCACATATACACTATAAAATATCCTCTTTCACATATACACTATAAAATGACATCATGAAAGTAGAAAGTGTGCATGAGAAGTAGAAGGGAGGCAAAGAAGAGGAATAGCTGAGGAGAGGACTGTTCAATGTAGTACACACTTGGTTGCTATCTGAATTATGTTGAAAGAAAACTTAAATGCAGTTCAGGAGGAGGACGCCAGTGGAAAGAGAAATGTAGGAGCTACTTAGGTGATTACAAGATAATATTTTAGCAATGAAAACTGCAGGCCAATGTGAGTTGTAGGTTCCATGTATTTTTGAATGTTCGGGAAGATGACTGAAAAACAACTAAGTGACATAGTCAACATTTTTTGGGGGTGGGGATGGAGCAAGGCTTCATAGTACAAATGGTGGAGAAGATGAAGAAGAAGGTGAAGAACAATGTGCTATAGAGAGAGAGAGAAAGAGAGAGACAGAAAGACCGAAGGTGAAATGGAGGACCAAAGAGCAGGTGGTTAGTAGAAATCAGAGTAGTACAGGAAGGGGAAGGGAAGTGGGAAGGGAAAGGCACTAAAGGATATGAGGGTTTGGCTAAAGGGATCATAGAGAGGAGGGAGATGGCTGGAACAAGCAGGGCAGTGGATCAGAATAATAAGGCTAAAAATAGGGACAAAACACAGGTACTGAGTGGACCTGGCTCTAGTGGATTTTTAAGAATAGTGACTAGGCAACTAAGGTAATTGTATATTGGTCAGGAGGAACAGGGAGCTCAGTGATGTGGGTAAGATGACCTGGATACATAGGGAGTCAGGAGAAGGACAGTAACTTGGAACAGATGGAATTGACTTAAAGAGCAGATGTGAGGGATAAGGAGAGCGGCAGTATGGGATATGGGAGCAAATGTGTTGGAAGGAAGGGAGAGATGAAGTGAGACTCTAGGAGAGGACAGAAATGTTGGGATATAGCAGGAAAAAGGTACAAGCAGAGTGTGCTAATGCTGGTGGAATTAGGTACTAAGGGATTCAGGTGAGGAAGTAAGGAGAATGCCACTACAGGATGTCAGTCAAGGCTATGCTAGGACTGTTACCGAAAAATTAATGGGTGACTTTACTATGGGCAGTCAAAAAGACTTCTCATGTTAGTTTGTGTGGAAGTAAAGTAGCAGACAGTGAATGTATCAAGGCAAGGTGGTAATAATGAGAGGCTGTGTTAAAATTCAAGTTAGATTTTGAGTTTATTTCAGTTGATTATATAGGATGAGAGATGGAAGATAAAGTTTTGAGGGCATAACATCTGGTTGGCAGAGTGGATGGGGCAGGAGTATTGTTTGGCATGAAGTCAAACTGTCTGGTAGCAGATACGCAAGACAGAGGACTGCCTTGTTTAGAAGTAGACGGGAATGTGATACAGACAGTTTGGTAGTCTGTAACTCAAAACTGGAATGAGTGATGATTCTCAGATAAAGATCATACACACAAGCAGCATTTGGAACAAAATGGGAATGCTGCATGTGGTACTTTGGGAGTGCAAGGCAGATGAAAGTATGAGAAAAATGTTGGCAACTGATGATAGAGAATAGGACATGAGAGTACTCAGGCAATGAATATTTAGAAAGATGGCGTTGGCAGAAGAGGTGGGTATTTACATTATTTGTAATTGGCAGCCCTGTGTGTCTGATGAAACAGAAGAAACGTAATGGGGATATGTGGTCTGGAAGAAATCCTGGCTGTAGAGTGGAAAGATGAATGGGGGACATTGTTGTTGATGTCAGCAAGTTTATTCAGAATGTATAATCTTCAACTATTTTATATGCATTATGTGCACGCATATGTTCACTTTGTGTGTGTGTGTGTGTGTGTGTGTGTGTGTGTGTGTGTGTGTGTGTGTGTGTGTGTGTGTGTGTGCATGTGTGTGTGTTTGTGTGTGTGTGCATACATCTGTCAGTTTGTCTGTCTATCTGTCTGTTTGGGGGCACCATTCTGAATTTAGTCTTCAGATGTGTTATTTCACAAGAAATTACAAAACCCACCCCTGTGTAATAAAATGTTTTCACCAGCATAATGTTGTATAAAACTGTGAAAGTGTTATCGTAAGAGCTGTAAAGGTATTGCAGTCACTGCAGAAGAAGGTCATAGTGGTCTCAGGTGAAACTGGTAGCTATCCCTTTGGTGGTGTGATTGAATGTATGTAAAGTGAATGAGAGGAGCACTGAACATCTGATTATGAGAGTTCCAGTTGGAGCTGCAGTGGGATATAGTAAAGGTTTTGCATATGAATTAAAAGATACTTAGTTTCAACACGCAGGTTAAAGACATTTGTGATGAAACAGCAGGATGGGATGAAAAGCTGTGTTGATCTATGGTTGCTTTACGGACCAAAATTAATGGTATCAGATGACAATATAAATCTTTTCCAGACTTTACCAGTGGAACCTATGATACATTAGGTGATGTAGTTGAGAAAACAGACTGAGATACTGTATTCAGTGACTTATATAACTCTACTTAACATATTGCCAATTAGTTCTAAAATATTATCAATACTTGCACTCATGAAAACATACCAGTAATGTACAAATACACAGGTAAATTTGTCGAAAAAACTTTGTGGTGGAATTATAAAGTCAATAAGATATGTATCAGATACATGAGACACAACTTAGCTTTCAAAAATTACCCTAGTTGAAAAATAAGTGCAGATTAAATAAAATACATCTGCGTACTTTTGTTATCAAATCTTCCTGGTACAACCATGAATCAGCATGGTCTCTGGTAGTGAAATCAGTAATATGATATTATTTAAATAAATTAGAACACTGAAGGGGAAAATCTGTGAATATAATATGTCATTAAACAATGAAGTGGTCACCCAGTCACAGGACAAAGCATACACATGTGGTTGCAGAAAAAAGCTATGCTAACCGAACAGTAAACAAAGAAATACATTGAGTTTTATACGGATGAAAGAAGACAACTGTTATGTAACTGCAGACTTAATAACTGATGCCAGATGTTAAATTAGAAACTCAGATTCTTTAAAACCTAGCAACATTGCTGTGGTTTCCTACACAAATCAAGGTGAACCTGACCACCCCATATTAATCATTTAAGTAAGATTATTACCATCGAGTAAATGTTTCTGACATGTGGCATCTGGCTGTAGATGTACCAGAAAAGACAAAGATTGGTGGAGCTCACATCAGACCCAAACAATTTTAGACGTCGGACAGACCTGACTATATAAAATCTTGAGTAGTATCGGTATGGAGGTTGATCACAATAACACTGGGAACCTATTATCGTTAGCTGTGTAACAGTGTGGTTTTGTTAGGGGTAGATCTTGCCTTTTGAATCTCGTTACATTCTTTGAAGAACTAACAGCAGCACTTGAAGAAGGGCTAACAGGGTATACTGCTTATCGTAATAAGATATTCAACACTATCCCCATAATGGAATAATTAACAAATTAATAACATTAACATAATATATAACATATAACATAATATATAACATATAACCTAATAATAATAACATAATAACATAACAATGGTTAGCATAAATCAGTAATAGAAACCTACACAATTGAACCACCTTTGTTACAGCGACTTAATGTTAAAATCTCATAGCTGTGAACTGTGAACAACAATACATTGTTGTTTATCAGAGTTTCACCATTATAAATGATAGAATTTGTTGCATACTAGCGTTAGCTCCCACTGATATCTAAGGATACTGCCCCGAGTCAGCCTTGTTAGCTGAATAGTATGGGTAAACCCAGTATTACTGCTTACCATTCTATTACGGCTCGCACAAGAACTGGAAACTGCAACTTGAATTTCTGTGTATGTTTAATTAAGCAACTATATATATTTGAAGGTTGTTCATGGTTTATGAATGTTATTTACCTCAAGGTAGGTTTGTTATTAATTTGCACAATTTTTGCTTTATTTTTCTCTTAGTATGCCCTGCACCTAAAGGACGTTAAATATCCCCCCTAAGTGCTCATATTCAACTCAGCAGTTTGAAGCTGCATTTAACAGCGTCCGGGCGCCACTCAACAACTTTTGTACCCTTTGCAACTAAACCCACCAAGTTGGCAAAAAACTGTGTATGTCCAGCTTTTCTAAACCTTTGTAATATCCACAACTACCCTTTTATTAAAGGAAGCTCGCTGCAGAGTAGCCCCCCAAGCACCTCTACTCCTTTCTAAAACTGCATACCTATCATGCTCTCCCCATTCTGAATATGGTATCTCCCCTTATACCCTGAAAGCACGACTAGCCCTACTTGTGCTATGTACAGTATTTGGCAGTGCTTTGTTGGTGTGCTTACAAACTTAGATAGCGCTTCCCATTCTACCCGGCCTGCTACAATCTCCCTTACCCCCAACTGAAATACCACTTTCTATCCCTAGCTTGTAGTATTTATTTCTCCAGCAAACACATCCTTTTTTGTAACTGCTATAACAGTCTAGTATGGTCGGATAGCCGTAGCGCAGTACAAAGAATAAAGTGTAGGAAATTATATTTTTTGACTTTCTCACCTGCATTTTATTTGACTGTAGAGATAGGTTTTGTAGCTCACATTACTTGGTTTTGCAATTTTTAAGGTCTGGCTCCACCCACTCCATTCGCCCTCCGCTCCGGGCTCACTTCGCTACCCTACCCTACCCCACCCCCATTCCCACCCATCCCCATATCAATTACATTTATTCTTTACTTAACCACTCCCCCGTTTCAATTACCCAATAAACTCCTTCCACTTACTGCACTTAGAAAAGACCCTCCCACTTCTTCCACACACACATACACTCTCACTATCATATGGCCCCTACTATCCACACAACATATTGCCTATTATGCTTGCTTTCAGTTTCAGCCTTCAGCATACTTCTTTACTTTCTGGCACAGTCCACCTCTATACATACTACCTTACACCTCACACCATACACCTCCTGCACACAAACCCTTTCTTTGAACCTAAATAAGCTAAGTTACTCAGACATCTCTCCCTCTCTACTTGTATCTCATACCATAACCTCTACCAAAATAAAACTAATACCTCATACCCCTAGAACAAAAATACACATATTACATCTCCATAAAACCATCCCTAATCAACAGCAAACACACTTTATCACCCAAATCTTTCTATTATTAGCACTAAGTGGTGACATCCAACCAAACCCAGGTCCAACCCTCTCCTCATCATGCACCACTAACACAATTGATGAGACACTTCATTTCATAACAATTAACACTCAGTATTTGCAACAAAGTAACTGAATTCCATTCCTGGCTAACTGTCTACACCCCTAACATTGTGGCAGTAACTGAAACATGGCTAAAGCCACATATTACTGACACTGAAATTCTCCCTCCTTGATATAACATTATTCGTTCCGATAGACTTCATAAAAAGGGAGGTGGTGTAGCACTAATCTATCAAAACTCCCTACAAATAACAACCCATCCAAAACCTACTCCCACTTTTGGGAACCTAGAGTTCCTACTTACGTCCTTACAGTTAAATGACAACAAACACATTTGCATCACTGTAATTTATATCCCACCAGGCCAAAACACCCACACACTTGAAGACTTCATATCCTGGATAAATTCAAATATATCTTATGAAACTGTAATTCTTGGTGACACTAATATAAACTGGTTAAATTTAGTCTCCCCCTCACCAACACATAGTTTAACCCTACATAGTTTCACACAACTCATCTCCACACTCACCCATGGACTAGCAACAAAATCTGAAGCCACCCTATATTGGATACTGGATACTAGTATCGAACCCCCAAAACTGTGCAATCTCAGGCACTCTATTTAATACTCTAAGTGATCACCTTCCAGCCAGTACCCATAGGACTCATCCCCAAATTACCAAGACACATACTTATAGCACCTCTAGAAATCTTGCCCACTTTAACCAAAACCAATTCTTAACCATTTTAAAATCTCAGAACTGGAACCTATTAAAAACACTCCCCCTAGACGAGGCTGTAAATTTATTCAACAAAGTTTTTTTAGATGTTCTCAACAGCTTAGCTCCAATGCGAACTGAATGAACCAAAATCAGCCATGCCCCCTGGTTAACAAAACAAGCTAAACAAACTCTCATTCTTATTAACAAGCTTCAGAAAATATGGCTAAAAGATAGAACGAAACAAAAAGAACTGAATTTCAAGCAAATTTATAATAAAGCAAAAAAGTTAGTGATACAGGACAAAAAAAGACTTATTTTCCTCTAAACTATCAACCTCTAGCAGTAATCCTAAAATGTCTTGGAAGTCACTCTCCACTCTACTCAACCCTGGCAGCTTACAAAATCCCTCCCCTGTATCAGAAAAAAATCCACAACAAATCGCCCATGACTTTAACACCCACTTCATTACTACCATTCAAAACCTACTCAAACACCCTCCACCTGACATATGCTCTAATCACCAGAGTCCTGCCCATCCTCTATCATCCAGTAACACCCACCCCAAACTAATACTTTTTCAGTCCAAAACTTTTCGCTTCAACCTGTACTCACCTCTGTAATCTTAAAATTATTAAACAAACTAAAACCTTGCTCACTTTCTGCTGACAACCTTCCCCCTGAATATCTGCAGCTTGCAGCGAGTGCAATTGCTTATCCAGTTAGCATTCTTGTAAATCGATCCATTACAGAATCCCACGTCCCCCTTTTATGGAAAAAATCCATTATTTCCCCACTCCATAAAGGTGGAAACTCCCATGATCTCTCCAACTACCGTCCTATCGCTATACTCTCTCCTCTATCAAAAACATTAGAAAAATGTGTCCATACACAAATCTTGAAACATCTATCTGACAGTGCTCTTCTATCCCCCATACAACACGGTTTCTGCCCAGGCCACAGCACAATTACTGCCCTACGCTTTTTTTTCAGACACTGTAAACAAAGCCATTGATGCTAGTCGCCCTACCTCAGTTATCCTATTGGACCTTTCTAAGGCTTTTGACACAGTGTTATATACAAAGCTGCTATATTAACTATCAAACTTAGGATGCTCCCTTGAATCCCTTAACTGGTTTACCTCTTTACCTACAAAATAAAGAACCATCTGTTAGGTGGCAAACTTCTCAATCCAGTTACCAAAAGAACAACATAGGGGTCCCACAAGGATCCATTCTAGGTCCATTACTGTTTAATATTTTTATAAATGATTTACATAAAACTCCCTATAGCCAAAACCTTATCCAGTATGCAGATGATTCAACACTAATATCCACCTCCAACAATTTTACAGATCTCTTCACAAATACGCAAAAAGCATTCACTTCTGTCGAATCATGGCTCATCAATTCTTAACTAATGTTAAACCCTAAAAAACAAAACTATTTTTTTTTCTCTACAGTCATTCCAGACTTTGACTTTAAAATCTTTGCTAAAGATGGTACAGAAATAGAGATAGTAAAAACTGCTAAATTACTAGGAGTAACAATAGACAACAAACTCAGTTATGAACCCCATATCCTAAACGCTATAAAAAAAACACATTTTAAATTAGGCAAGCTATACCGCCATAAACTTTACCTGGACAACAATACTAAAACTAAACTAGCCAGCACACTACTCAACCCCTCTCTTCTATATGGTAGTGCAATTTTTACCAACCTACACACATCCCTTACAAATAAACTACAATCATGCTACTATAAAATAGCCACATTTGCCAATGGAACATCATGTCGCTCTCACCACTGCCAAGCTATCAGTAATCTTAATTGGCTAGAATTCTCCCACCACCTCCAGTATACCCAACTTGCCATAGCACACAAGCTAATGTACAAACCTAATGACTGCCCTGCACTCAACTCAGTCCTGCAAACTTATATTCCTACCAGAACTCTAAGATCCTCCAACAAATACCTACTAACCATAACTAAACCCAGCAAAAGGACAGGGAAATGTCTGTATTCCTATATTATTGCAAGGTTATGGAACAACCTACCATCTCACATAACTCAAATTGACCACGCTAAAACCTTCAAAACAGCCATAAATTCACACTACCTAAATAATCCATCGTGTACCTGCCACACAAACAAACCACCCTAAATACTTATTTACTTACTTTTAACTATTAACTTCAAACTCCATAAATGTGCAAAATAAAACAAATGTCCACTCTTGTTTTCTTCAAATGTAAATTCTCTGTATAAACCTTATGAAATGATTAACTTGTTCTATATTTGCTTTATATACTCGCTTTATTTAGAATTTAGATTTTTTTTCCTGAATTTTTTTTTACCAATCATTGTCAAAAATGTCTATTTTATAAATGTATTAAGTGTTCTGAGGAGCTTTTCTCCCCAGGCCTCCACTGAAAATGGGTTCTCTGTCCCAGTGGACTTTCCCGGTTAAGAAATGTCAATAAATAAATAAATAAATAAATAAAATTAATCATCCGTCTATATGTAATTCAGTGAGTGAAACATTGATAAAGCAACAGAAATTAGCATAATAGAGGAGGGGGAATAACAGCTGTCTATCTCAACAGGGGTTGCAGTGGATTCTTTTGGGGCTCTGTATTGATGCCAGTTCTTTTTAGATAATTCTTTACAGTTATAAACATGGAAAAAGAGCTGTGGATTACAGGTGACAAACTTACTTCAGTAAAAGAAATTGGAGTTTTCCCCAGTTTACAAAATATTTCCATTTACAAAATATGCACATTGGGTACAGTAGTGATAAATGTAACATCTTTTAAACTTTTACCAGAAGTACATAAATTGGGATTACAAAATAAATAACAGTGCCATCATTAAACAACCTAGGAAATAGTAGTGAACAGTTTAGAAGTAAATGAACTTCATTTAAAATGTAACTGCTGTTTCCACACAAAAAGGGATGTTTCATTGACCTGGAACCTTCCCGATTATTCATGCTTCCTGGCTGAGGCACTTATTCCCTTTCATGTGAAAATAAAAGTTATGTTTTAAATGATGCTCCTTTGACATTTACAGAGTTTTTTTCAGTTATTCTGCCCTGCAGTTAGAAGTGAAAAGGTTTGGTGTTTCTCAATAGTTTAGTCTTCTAGATTCATTATTAGAAAAAAAAAGTCATATAGTTAGATAACTTGAACTCATCAGAAAAGCTTCAAAAACTGTTATTATAACATGTAAGGCAATGTCTGACCTGGTTCTGCTTCAAACTCTATGCCTAAATTATAGCACTGGGGGACAAGAACCCCAGATTGGGGAAACTAATACTAAAAATAAATGACAAGTGATACACAAAAGTGTGAGATACATTACATGGTGTCTTTCAATGTTATATGAAAACCTTTCTGTTATTAACATGAGGAACCAGGCATTAATATTAATATGGGAAATCAGACATTAACCTCATTCAAAAATGATTGTGATAGATATGTAGTGTGTGTGTGTGTGTGTGTGTGTGTGTGTGTGTGTGTGTGTGTGTGTGTGTGTGTGTGTGTATGTTTGTGTTTGTGTAGGGGGGTCAGAAATATCAACATGAGGTCATAGCAGTCAAGCTTCTTGAAGGCCAGCAGACTGTAATCTTGGCAACTGAATCCATGATCTTATAACCCCATGAACATTTGGCACAGTGAAGTAGTTCAGAAGAAGAAACAGAAGGAATAAAAAAGATTCTTCTCCAGGGGAGTGTCTGAGGCCATTTGAGCTAAGTTATGAAGATGGCAAAGGAAGAGATGGAGGTGTACATAACATAGATTAGGAAATTAAAATGTTTGTAAAGTAGGTAAGATACATTTTACAGGTATGTCGGAGAGGCTAAACTTGCACTAACTGTTTCAGAAGATAAAGAAGCAAGCAGCATGGACATTTGGAATAAGGCATGGGTCCTTTGTGAGAACTTCGAATGAGATGTAACAGTGGGTTGGGGACAGATCCCATTCCTGCAGGACAGCTGGTGGGGTGCTGTTGCCACCTTAAAGGACGAAGTACCAAACACACAATGTAACCAAGGAATTGGGTTTGTTGCTTATTTGGTCTTGAAGGGCTGGAGTGCTTGTAGCATCTCTGAAAACTGTATTTAACAAGAAGAGGTAACCAAAGAATGAAGGCCAACTAAAGATGTTTCCTTTCATAAAATGGGTTAACGAAGAAACTAGAGAATTATGGGCCACTAAATCCAGCCTCAGTTGTGGAAAGTTTAAAGAAATAAAATTAACCAGCATCAGCTTGATGAGTTACTGAATATAAATGGTCTGTTGTATTCAAGGTAACATAGTTTTTGTTAAGAGAATTCCACTCAGTCCATGTTTATCCATAACAAGTTCGATAAGACAATTCATTATACAGTCTACATTATTTTTCCCAAGACATTTGGGAAATAATTTAGACTATATATAGTGACTGCTTTTGTTGCCAGTGGGAGGAATGCAGTTTTGAATATAATTACAAACAATCACAAATGGAATTCACAGTTCTTTGTGTGGGGGCAAAGTCTCCCATATCTTCCATAGAGGATGGTTTTGCTCGTGCACCCCTGATAAGGAGATTTCCCTGTCACAGTGCCAGGATAGGCTAATTTCTCCATTTGACAGATTGTGCTTTTATTCTTACTTATGAGCCACATAATATAACTCTGATCATCCCTTTGGTTCTGTGCTGCATCAGATGCTGACAAGAAGGCAAACAGGTGGAATGGGCTTAGGCAGTATCGGAGCCAGACTTAACGGGGTTGGTGGAGAATTAACTAAGAGGCAGACAGTAAAAGGAGGGAGATGTCATCAGAAAAGAACATTATTATTTCTGAATGAAAATGATCCTTCTGCAGAATATGAAAAAGTCTGCAAATCTTTTAATGATTTATGTAAAACAAAATCAAGCATCATGAAGCATATATTGCATTAACATAAATTGTAATAATAACATTCTTTCCTCAGCCCTGTTTATTGATCTCTCTAAAGCCTTCAATATGGTTAACCATCAGCTACTCATAAACATACTTAAAACCCTTTCACTAGACACACTGGATATACAATGGTTCCAATCCTACTTAAACAATAGACAGCAGGCTGTACTATGGGATAATAACTTATCCACCCACCTTCCCATTGCCCTTGGTGTCTCTTAAAGCTCTATATTAGGTCCTCTCCTACTTTCTATTTTTATTAATGTAATTCCACAAGCTACCTGTATCCAATATGCAGATGATTCCACATTAATATGCTCAGCCACTTCTCCATCCGATCTACAGACTCTAACCCAAAAGGTGTTCAATACAGTCGAAAAATGGCTTCAACACCATTGCCTCATCTTGAACCCCAAAAAAAAACTCTTACTATTCACTCCAACTCGTAGGGCCTCCCCACTTAACTTTACTGTTATAGCAAACAATGACACTATCATATCTCTTGATCCCACTACCAAACTACTAGGGGTATTAATTGATAACAACCTTAACTTTGACGCTCATATTAACAGTATGATAAAAACAGTCAACAAAAAACTCTGCTCCCTTTATAGGATCAAGCCTTTCCTGACTCAATTAGCTAGGAGTACTATTGCCCACACCCATTTAATCTCTCCTCTCCTCTATTTACTAACTTGTGTAAAAATAACCTTAACAAGCTAGCAATCTCCTATAGCAATATTGCCAGATTTGCCACTGGCTCTGCTTTCAGAACCCATCACTGTCATAATCTAGAACAACTAGGATGGCTAGAGTTACCAAACCAACTACTATATAACCAAATAACAGTTGCACACAAGATCCTGTATCAACCTACTAATACCCCAATACTTACTAACCTTATCACCCCTACAATAATCTTAAGACCCTATGCTCATCAAACACACTACTTGTACAACTAAGCAAAACCAACAATATGGCTGGTGACTCCTTGTTCTCTAACACTGTTGGCAAAACCTGGAACCCACTCTCTAGTGACCTGACCTTGCTTTCCTCAATATCACTTTTTAAAAACAAACTGAAACTATACCTCAAAACACATTGCTTATGCCCTTGTGCTAACCCTGACTAACTTCCTCACTTATTGTTGGGTACATGGTACTCCTTCTGTACCAAGTAGGTGCTCCTCTGTTAACCTATAAAGAGAGTGTGTTTTCATATATTAATCTCATGTCATTCCTAACATCTTCCTGTATTATTTCCCAAATCATTTCATGTATAAAGATTCTTCAACAAGCAAAGTAAAGAAATATAGAGAATTGCTAAAAATTTGTGATGTACCTGTATTTTTAGAATCAGTCATGTAAAATAACTAATATTTGTGTTCGTTGGAGATTTTCTCCCCAGACCTCTGCTGAAAATGGACATATATCCAGTTGGACCAGCCCGGCCAACAAATGTAAAATAAAGTAAATAAAATAAAATAAACATATAAAATTTGAATCAGTCTGTGCATTCTCTATATAACAGATGGGCTGCAGAGAGGGTTTTAGCTAAATGTTGGCCTGCTGTCCACAACAGTTCATTTTATTCCTTACCTTTTCTTCATATGCTGTACTGACAGATGTATGCATCTACTTCTCTAAGCCCACCTCCCTAAAGTGATGACATATTTAAGGCATCTGTACAAAAAAAAAAAAAAGATGAATGAATTCTAAAAAAGAAAATCAGTGCTCTTTCTGGTCTATGAGAAAAGGGCATGCTGAGAAAAATGTCCAGGCAGTCAGAATTTTTCACTCCCCCTGGTGTCAGTTTGTGAAAGGAACAAATCAAGTTCAGGCAGCCATGGATTGTTGATGGGGTATTGCTATCAGATAACAACTTATACAAGCCTGTGGAGGCATGCCTCAAAAATGTATGGCATTACAGAAATTAAATATGCATATGAGTGTGCAATTTAAAAATTGTACTTTCGGGTTTGTGTGATCTTAACAATATGTACATCTACTTCCAAATGTCTTGAAAGCCTTGCCATCAGACTGTTAATCTTGAGGTGTTCTGGAGTGTATTTTGAAAAGGATATTTTAAAAGTCTTGATGCAATTAGACAATAGAAAAAGTCTGCAGGCCAAGTTCAAACTTGTTAGTTAATACCAGTGTAACTATAAAAATGATTTCCACTCTTCTAGCTTGTTGCATTTGACATATTTTTAAAAGGCATTTGCTTTTCCTGGTCACACATGTGACTGTTCAGTAGATAGTCTTAGCTTCCAATATGTTATAGCAAAAACTAAGTCTATGCATCTGTTACTACAGGTCTTGCAGTAGTCATGGTATAAATACTGAACTCAGTGCTGACATTAACAAGTCCAGGCCATATTGGTGCTTTCTTTGGGAACATTTGCAGTTTTTGAATATCCTATGTAAGACTCAGGCATAACTTGCCCAAAGACAGTAGCAAATGGGAGATGAAAGGTTAATTTTTTCAAGGATGTGATCCATGTCATTCTAAAGATGCTGGCAGTAGATTTCAGCCTAAAACCATTGGTTGTGGAATGCAAAACAACTGTACATTTTCTATAGATAGTCTCTCACTTATTCCCGTTTATTCATAACCTCAGATACCAGACACACTTGTGATCAGTGCAGCACTTACTTACTTTAGTTTTTTGTTTGTTTGTTTGTTTTCTGACCAGAAACCATGGCTCTAAAGGCCACGGTTAGCAAGGGAAAAGGAACTGGCTGATGAAGTTACTTGCATTCATTCTGTTAATTTTATTTTACTTATTTATTTTTTAAATTTATTTTCCCCTACCTCTAATTGTCACTTTAAGAACTGCTGTTAATGAGGGGGAAAGAAATGGCAGCTCCAGTGAAGGATTTCAATCTTGTCATACAAATGTCATGCTGGAATAGGTGCTTATCTTTTAGCCAGGGTCTACCCCTTTGGAATGTCGATATCTGACAGGGAGTGCTGATTCTCCAAGCCAGTTTTCTAAACATGCGTAAAATATGTAAAATATACGTAGAAAGCACAGACTAAACGTTGTCATGCTTGAGAAATGCACCTTATAAAACACTGTATTAAGAATATCTAAAAACATATGAAAGGGAGGTGTAAAGAACAGACTCAGGAGACTTCATTTTATAGCAGCTTCACTAAGTAGTTACTCTGTAATATGTCAGTAGATTCATGAATAGGTTGATTAAAGCAATTTAATAAGAAAAAAGCATAAAATAACACAATATAGTCACATCCCAGAATTGGTAAGAAAGTATTTTTTTCCTGCAAGACATATTTATTATGCATAATCTTTGATCTTCAGTTTCTATCTTTCCTATGTCAAACACCTGACTACAGTTTGTTTTCTGACATGTTTATGGTTACCCCCCCCCTTTTCCATATTTAATGATACAGTAGATTGCACTGTGATCCCTGTAAAGTTTTCTGAATGTCAGCGTAGTGTTTATCTTTAGTAACTAGAGACGTGATTATGTTTTATCCATTTTTACTGGAATATAAACATTGGTTCACATAGAAGACAGAAGCATAACTGATGAATCATAGCAATGCTGTATTCATCAAACGACTACTTAAAAACCTTAGTATCATTTTGATGTTGCCAGTTCAGGAAAACATATGGTGGAATCGAGTTACTACAGTCAACAATTCTCATAAAAAAGTTGGAAAAGTGCTAGGCATGAAACAAAGACATAAGAAGTGATATATGAGTTTTTAATAACATGGCTGTGTCTCATAGATTCATGCTGATGCTTGAGTGGGATTTAAGTGGCATTCCAGTTGTAACGCCAGCACTAATTTAGAATTGAATTATGTGAAGCTGCTTATGTTGCTGCCACTAGACAATAGTTATTACTCTTGTATTTCTGTAACAACTTAATGAGGATGCAGATATTTCCCTTCTCATTTTAGAATGAGCAGAACTAAATCAGTAGAGTGTAGCTAGAGTGGTGATGCATTCTATAGGGTGAGGTATGCAGACAGAGTACATAGGTTGCCTTTATTTCTTTGTGTTGGACTACACATTCCAAATAAATAAACTAGGGGGTCACTAAGCAGT
This sequence comes from Protopterus annectens, assembly GCF_019279795.1. Taxonomy (NCBI): domain Eukaryota; kingdom Metazoa; phylum Chordata; order Ceratodontiformes; family Protopteridae; genus Protopterus; species Protopterus annectens. Next base: position 1,000,673,615 of record NC_056732.1, on the reverse strand, counting down.
GCAAGTGAAATATGTCAACAATAGTTGGAAGCAATCTAGACAGCCAGCTAAAGCACATTGAACACTAAGGTGTGCAATCTTCTCACTAGGGGGTCTTGTCTTCAGATGAGTAATTGCACTTGCTTCCAAAGAACAATAAAGTCTCAGCTTTAATTGCCAGCAAAGGCTAACAGTTTGTACATGAAGAAAGAACAGTCTCATGAAAAATGAAATAAAGGTGGGATTCTCCACTGGAAAGCAGCAAGGAATAGTCACCTGTGGCTACATTATTGTCCATAAAACCTTATTGATGTGGTGTGTATGTATGATATGCAGGTTACTGAGTATATGATCTGTCTGTTGTCATCAGTTTTGTTGAAGCAGCCCTAATTGGTGTCAAGAGACTGACTATGTTGAAAAGAGCAGTTATCTGAATTTTTTTCAACCCTCAAACATGTTTTGTCTATATTCTGTTAACTCAGAGCTGAATCTATTAACTAAGGATGTGAGGCCCCGGGACAGAGTACCCATCATTTGAGTAGAAGGTAGTGCATATTTGTCCCGGAAGTACCGCATTATTAAATGTAGGCATACTTCAGGCTGATGTGTCCAGAGAGTTGTTAATAGCATTACGTGCTGTCCCATTATTCATGCATCATTATCTCCTAACAGGATGCCTAACTGCCTTAGGTTGTTGTTTGTCTTTTTAAAATGCTTTTGTCAACAAACATAAGGTATGGGTTAGACTCATGAATAAATGATGTGTTTGGCAGAACTGTCCACCTGAAGAATACAAATGTAAACTTACAGCTGCAGCTCTTGTGACCTTATTTCAATTTTCAACCTTGGTGCAGGAGGGAACAGCTTTTGGTGATTTAAATTGTCACTGGTCCACCCTTCTGTTTTGGAGGGGTGGCTATAAATTTTTGCACTGCTTAGTGACCCCCTAGTTTATTTATTTTTTTATTTTATTTATTTATTGCATTTGTTTACCGGTAAAGTCCACTGGACCTAAAAGAGCCCATTTTCAGTGGAGGCCTGGGGAGAAAAGCTCTGACAAGAACTTAGATACATAAAAAAATTAAACATTAATTGGCACATAAGTAGAAACAGTGTTACATATTGTGATTACAGTAATATGTACAGAATATATACATGTTGTGTCTTTCTGCTTTTCCCGGTTAGGGGTCGCCACAGCGGAACTCCAGGAATTTAGATGGTTTGATTACAGCAATATATACAGAATATATAGATAAAAGCAGGAATGTGGTTGGTTGCCAGATGAATTCAATCAGAGAGGTATAAACAGAGAGATATTAATCAGCATTATTGTACCAATATCAACAAGTGATGAAAAAAATAATAATTATGGGGAAAATATCATCAGTCAGCAGTAGCAAAAAGCAAAGGAGTTTAGTTATCATCTAAGGAGAAGGAGGGGTTAGGTTATAGAGCAGGTACATAGCCAGGAAACGTTGACATGATTTTTCAGTATTTATTTATTTTATTTTATTTATTTATTTAAGTTTGATAACCGGGGAAGTCCAATGGGCCAAGAAGAGCCCGTTTTCAGTGAAGGCCCAGGGAGAAAAGCCCAACAATAATTGCAAGTTGCATTTCACACGTTACAAAAGGACATAGTTCATACAGCTAATTAAACATTTACAGATAAGCTCCATGATATTTGCAATTGGCTTGTCAAAATGTTACAAAAATGAAAAGACATAATTCAATACAGAAATTTCAACATTTACATAAAGTGAATATTTTTGTTATAAACTCAATTGTAGGTTTAACATTTCAAAATATATAGCTACTAGCCATTAGTAGGCTAGGAAAATACGCATGGAGAGGGTAATAGTATATTTGAGATTGAAGAGTATAGTACAATAGATAGAGAGAAAATTAGTTTTTAGTAGGGGAGGGATTGTTTTGGGTGGGATGAAGTAATAGTAGAGGTAATTGGATGAATCAGTGCAAGGTGAAATGAGGGGGGAGGGGATTAAGTTGGAGCGTGGCAAGGGCATTCCCATTTGGAAGAAAAATGAGAGAGTAGCTGAGATTTGAAATTTGTATGCTTAGGTAGGTTGCATAGGTATGTGGGGGGAGAGTTCCACTGTTTAGCTAAGGAGTGGGGCAGCAGTAGATGGCCAGGAGGTCGTGCAGGTTTGTGGACTTGAACGAGATTTTGTTTTTTTGGATCTGAGTGAGCAGTTGGGAATGTAAGGTTTTACAGAAGTAGCGAGAGTGGGCAGTTGGCAGGTTTAAAGATGAGCTTGTGGGAAATGGTGAGTTGTAGGTGGGGTAACTGAGGGAGTTGGGTAGTTCAAGCCAGTTGAAGGTGAGGAGGGAGTGGCAGTGGTGGGATGAGTTTTTTGAACTGGTTGTAAATTTGGAGAACTTGTGGTAGCAGGATTCAAGTCTGGACCGAAGGCCAATATGGAGATTGGTGAAAAGAGAGGCACCATACATAAGGGCGGGGAGTAGGAAGGTGGATGCAAGAGTTTGACAGGTAGAGGGGCTTAGGAAGTGGTTGTGCCTGTACAGGAGACCTAACTTTTGGTGTGTTTTCTTGATTGCGGAGTGGATGTGGGTGTCACATTTTAGTTCTTCATCAATAATGATGCCAAGAAGCTTGGTGTTGGGAACGATTTTAAGGAGGGTGTTGTTTTGGCTCTGTATGGTGAATGTGGATTTGTCAGTGGAATTTTTGGTAGGGGAAAAAAACATTAGCTTGTTTTTATTTGCATTTAGTGCCAGATGGTTAGACTGCATCCAGGTTTCTGTTTTGGAGAAGGCTAGTTGGGTTTTTGCTAGGAGCTCGGAGGGGGAGAAGGCTGAGCAGATGTTTGTTGAGTCATCTGCATATTGGATGATAGATGAGTCTGGGATGGATTGCTGAAAGTTGTTAATGAATAGGTTGAAGAGAAGAGGGCCAAGAACAGAGCCTTGTGGGACACCTGTGGGTGTGGGAAGGAAGGGGGAGGTTGAAGTTTTCCATTGGACAGCTTGTTGGCAGTTGGACAAGTAGCTAGAAAACAAGGTGATGGTAGTGGGAGAGAGGTGTAGGGTGGAGCATTAGGATATGCGTAGGGTGTGTGAGATGGTGTCAGAGGCCTTTGACAGGTCTAGGAACTTGCCTGAATCGTGTTCGAGGTTTATGGTTTCAAGAAAGGAAAAAAGGGCAGTCTTAGTGCTGTGGCCAGGGTGGAAACTGTGTTGGGTAGGGAAGAGGAGATTGTTTAGTGTTAGGTGTGCCATGAGTTGTGCTTGTATTGTTTTCTCTAGTATTTTAGAAAGAGGGGAAAGGATGGCAATAGACCTGAAGTTGGCGGTATCAGTATTTTTGCCACCTTTGTGGAGGGGGATAATGTAAGCATGGCGCCAGATAGAAGGGACGTATGATTCTTGTATGGATCTATTTATAAGAATAGAGATGGGATAGGCAATGCTGTCTGCAGATTGTTTGAGGAAGGTGGGTGGAAGGTTGTCAGGTGCATTGCGACAGGATTTGAGTTTGAGGAGAAGTCTTTTTATAGTGCTTGTGGGGATGGGCTTGAGGTAGAAGGATGTGGAGGAAGGCTGATGATTGGGGTGGTGTTTGAGGCAGGAGGGGTGGTGGTGGAGGAGGGGCATGGGAAGGAGGCCGATAGTTTAGCTATGCAGTCTTTGAAGAGTGAGTTGAACTGGCTGGCTGTTTCAAGGTTGTAGAGGTTGGGGTCTGGGCAGGGGTTATCTTTGTTGCCAGGATGCAGCATGGATGAGATGGAGTCCCAGAATTTTTTGGGACTTGTTGAGTGCAAGGACTGGAGTTTGGAGTAGTGGGCTTTGCGATCTTTAATTATTAGTTTTTTTGTGGAGTTTCGTAGTTGCTTATACTCTAGGAGGGTGTTAGGGTTTTTATGTTTTTGATATTGTTTCCATTTTTTGTCCGTTTGGTGCAAGGCTAGTTTAGTATCTTTTGATAACCATGGGCAGGGATTGGTTTTGATGCGTTTGGTTTGAGGGAGGGCTTGCTGATTGAGAAGGGTTAGGATTTTGTGATTAAAGTAGGAAATGGCATCATCTAGAAAGGGTTTTTAGAGCAGACCAGTCAGTATGCTTTAAGCCTTCAGAGAAAGTTAGAGGGTTGAAAGAGGAGAGGTTGTGGGTTTGGATGTAGTGGTGTTGTTTATGCAGTGGAGATGGGAGACTGTTGGCAAAGGCTAGTAGATGATCACTGAGAGGATCAGGTAATGTTCCGGCTTTGGTTAGAAGGTTTGGGTGAGTTGTTAGGATCCAGTCAATGATGGTACCAGAGGTACCATCTTTATTTGGTCTGGCTGGAGATTGCATTAGCTGGGAGAAGTTGTACAGGTTGATTGTGTGGGACGAGACTTCAGAGTTAATAGTATTCCAGTTGATGTTGGTATCACCAAGTATATAGGTTTCATTTTTTATATTGGAGGAGAACCAGGACAGGATGTTTTCAAGAGTTTTGATATTATAATTTCAGCGTTGGCAAATATTTAAATATATATATATATATATATATATATATATATATATATATATATATATATATATATATATATACACTAATGCATTGCATGCCCTGGTACGTATATGAGCACCAGACTCCTATACTAACACATAACATGCCCTGGTATGTATATGAGTACCAGACTCATATACTAACAGATCGCATGCTCTGGTATTCAGTTACTTGATAATTGTTCACACTGGGATTTTGCAAATCACTAGAGGTTTGATGGTGGCAGTTTTACAGTTTCTTGAGTCAGTGTTTATCTGGTTTTGCAGTGCTTTGCACCCACTCTGCACAAGCCTACAGTCTTAAATGGCAGTCTGAATGAATCCCAGAGATGAAACTGGTTCTGATACTGAATATCAAAACAGAATAATTTCCAGTATGATCAAGTCAAATTGACAACAAGAATAAATCTGCACTCAAAGACAACAAGAATAAGTCTGCAATCACAGACAGAAAATTAAGATATGAATCTGTCTGTGAAACCATGAGGAAATCAGGAGCTATTCCTGGAACTGTGATTGCCCAGAGGAGTAGAAACTAGATGCTTGCTTCTGGCCAGGCTATCATCCACTTGCATGGGCATGTTGAGTGTGTGTGTGTGTGTGTGTGTGTGTGTGTGTGTGTGTGTGTGTGTGTGTGTGTGTGTGTGTGTGTGTGTGTAAATCGGTATTTGTGTATATTCTGGTAAATGGGGTTATTTTGTCTGATAGAACACATCACGTCACTGTGCTTGATGTACTGTAAATGACTACCTTAAAGCATTGGACACCATTACTAGCTAGCAAAAATGGCTGTGTAAATTAAAATATGATGCTGTATATCATAGGACAGGAAAAAGTCAATGTATGAATTCATGCAAATGTCACTGTTCCTTTAAGAAGTACAACTGGGACAAGCCCTGGCTTAATTCATGCATCATCATCACTTACTATAGGAAATAAATTTGGAAATAAGGAAAAGTGTAGTATTTCCAAAACCACCAAGCACCAGAGAAGCAGACACAAAAACTAAAACCAGTAAAAACTTCTCTCTTTTAATGAAACCACAGAATCTCTAGTGCCTCGCCAGTCAGCCTTCCAGGAGATAATACCAGTAAGAAAAAACACATCTTATACAGCAACATCAATTAAATCATAAAACAATTATTCAATAAAATTAAATAAAATTATTACATCACAGGAGATATTTCCAGTTGCAGTCCTGATTCAAGCCCGCAGGTGTTGTATTATATTTTAAAATAAAAACAGTTGCTTTACACAACAACCTGTTTTTTAAACAAGTAACATTAGCAGCCTTGACTTGTTCCATGCACATAATTAAAATGACAAGCAATGGGACTATCTTCTCTCTTATTTTTAATATCTCGAATGTGTTCCTGCAGTCTAACCCTAAAAGACCTCTTACTTTCACCAACATAAAAAAGATTGCAGGAATACTTAAGTGAATACACTACCCCCATTGTATTGCACGTATATTCTGCTATTGGCCTGCATTTGTGACCATTTATTCTTTCAAAAAATGTACTAATGTATGGGCAAACTGAACAAACCCTACATGCCCAGGTACCTAACCTATCCATAATATTACCAAAACTCACACTAGGTGTGGAAAATGTTGCATGTACTAGCATGTCTCTCAAACTAAGTTCCCTTTTAAAAGAGATCAAAAGAACATGCCATAAATTAGTAACTTTATGTCTTCCTTCCACAAGAAAAGGCCAATAATATTTTATACTATCTATTATATCATTACACAGTACATTATAAGATGTTATAGGTTCATAGGTTCATAGGCTGGTACTAGGCTATCGGCCCTAGGGCCTATACAAGCCTAGCCATAACAATTCCCTGGCTATTTCTTCCCACACTATTTACTTCCCTGGACCCCTGTCTAGCAGGGCGTCTGACGTTATCCCTGGGGTGAATTTCCTTTCTCCCATCCAATCATCAAGGTTACTTTTGAAGAGGGCCAAAGAGGTGCCCTGCTTCACATGTATGGGCAGTCTGTTTCAGAGTCTGGGGAGTCTCTGGGTCAGGAACCCATCCCTCCAGCATGTTTTGTTTATTGTGATGACAAGGTTTAGATCCCTGGAGCATGTGTCTCTGAGGGATTGGGATTTCTTTAAGTGTAGCATGTCCAACAGCTTTGGGCTTGACATGGTCTTGTATGTTAAGCAGAGATCGCCTTGGAGTAGATGATATGTGACAGAGTATAGCTGGAGTTTTTTTAAGGCGGTCAGCATAGGGCATCTGCTTTAAGCCTGTGATTCTTTTAGTGAGGTATTTCTGTGGCCTTTCCAGTTGCTGCAGATGTCTTGAGAGGTATATACCAAATGGGGTGTTGTATTCTATAATGGGTCCAATGAGGGATGAGTACAGTGGGACAATGACCTCCTTTTTTCTGGGTGAAAAGCCCTTAGTGATGAGGTGTGCCACATAGAAGGATTTCCTGACTGTTGTGGCGATGTGGTTAATGAAGGTGAGACAACTGTCCCCCTGTGTCCCTAAGTCTCTTATCACACTTTCATGGTTTAGTGTACTGCTACCTATGTGGTAATTCACGGATACATTTTTTTCCCAAAGGGGATAACTATACATTTCTTGGCATTGAGCTTGAGCCCATGGCTCTGGCACCAAGCGTCTGTCTCTGTAAGGCCCTATTGTAGAGCATCGACATAATTTGGGGATTCAATAATGGCTCCCGGTTTGTAGTCATCTGCAAACTTTGTTAGCCAAAATACACTTTCCTATATTCTTCAGCATTAACACATTGGGGCATATTATTATTATACCTTAATACATATGTCTCATTTTTACCTCCAAAATATAGTCTTTCCAAGGCTTTTTTAATAATGTCTATACTATACCCTCTTTGTTGAAACATTCTACAAGAATTAAAAGTTTCCTTTTCCAAAATTTCTGGTTCACTATATAGTCTGCTGACCCTTAGTAGTTCCCCATATGGGAGAGAATTAATAATATGGGCCAGATGGCAGCTACGCCCATACAAAAACTGGCCCCATCACCAAATTTCCTGTGTATACTTGTACTTATTCTTCCATTCATATGACCTTCCAAGATCAAATACCACTCTGTAGTCCCGCAAATTGAAAAACAAACTGATTTGAATTCAACAAATTAACAAAATCCTGTGCCAAAGATATACCTCCTTTATACAAAAAAATCAAATCATCCATAAACCTATAATAATGAACAACATATTGTCTAAAAAATCTAATCTATACAAAAAAAACCTGAAAGTAAGAGGTCTTTTAGGGTTAGATTGCAGGAACACATTCGAGATATCAAAAATAAAAGAGAAGATAGTCCCATTGCTTGTCATTTTAATTCTATGTATGGGGGAGTTTATACTGAGTTAAGAGGTTGCATTTTGGAACAAGCCAAAGCTGCTAATGTTGCTTGTTTAAAAAACAGGTTGTTGTAATTGTTTTATGATATAATTGATGTTGCTATATAAGGTGTGTTTTTATTACTGGTATTATCTCCTGGAAGGCTGACTGCCGAGGTGCTAGAGATTCTGTGGTTTCATTAAAAGATAGAAGTTTTTAAAAGTATAGTATTTTCCTGTGGAAGTCTGTGTTTGTATCATAGCAAGATATAGTGTCAAGAATAAAAAGAATCCATGAGTAAAAATGTATAGAAAATACAAGTTTAATGTTGGTACATTCTAAAAATCCATCTGCAATGTTTTTATTGTAATGCATGGAATGCCATGATTTAGTGCCTGAATTTGGTAGAAATACAACATTGCTAATAACCTTTCTAATGTACGAAAAGTGCTTAACAAAGCTGTGTAAAACATGTTTGTGGGTTGTAATGCTCTAGACTGATGCTAAATAGTTAATAGCAGCCAGTACATAACAGTGTATTACAGCTTTTAAAGCTGTATGTGATTAGATATATACTTTACTTCTGGCCACTGTGAGGCAGCACTAAGTATGTTGCAGCATTATAGCTATCAAAGCTCTAATACCGCTCACCTGTCATACAGCACTAAGTATGTTACTGCTTTACAGCTATCAAAGCTCTAATACTGCTTCACTATGAGGCAGGACTAAGTATGTTACAGCTATCAAAGCTGTAATACCGTTTCTCAATGATACAGCACTAAGTATGTTACAGCTTTACAGCTATCAAAGTTCTAATACCACTTACCTATGAGACAGCACAAAATATGTTACAGCTTTACAGATATCAAAGCTCTAATACCACTTATCTGTCATACAGCACTAAGTATGTTACAGCTTTACAGATATCAAAACTGTAATACTGCTTCTCTATGAGGCAGCACTGAGTATGTTACAGCTTTACAGATATCAAAGCTCTAATATCTGTTACCTATGATACAGCACTAAATATGTTACAGCTTTACAGCTATCAAAGTTTGAATACTGTTTCTCTATGAGGCAGCACTGAGTATGTTACAGATTTACAGCTATCAAAGCTCTAATACCGGTTACCTATGATACAGCACTAAGTATGTTACAGCTTTACAGATATCAAAACTCTAATACCGGTTACCTATGATGCAGCACTAAATATGTTACAGCTTTACAACTATCAAAGCTCTAATGCCATTTACCTATAAGCTAGCACTAAGTATGTTACAGCTTTACAGCTATCAAAGCTCTAATACTGCTTCTCTATGACGCAGCACTGAGTATGTTACAGCTTTACAGATATCAAAGCTCTAATACCGGTTACCTATGATACAGCACTAAGTATGTTACTGCTTTACAGCTATCAAAGCTCAAATACTGCTTCTCTGTGAGGCAGCACTGAGTATGTTACAGCTTTACAGCTATGAAAGCTCTAATACCGGTTACCGATGATACAGCACTAAGTATGTTACAGCTTTACAGATATCAAAACTCTAATACTGCTTCCCTATGAGGCAGCACTGAGTATGTTACAGCTTTACAGATATCAAAGCTCTAATACCGGTTACCTATGATACAGCACTAAGTATGTTACTGCTTTACAGCTATCAAAGCTCTAATACCAGTTACCTATGATACAGCACTAAGTATGTTACTGCTTTACAGCTATCAAAGCTCTAATACCGGTTACCTATGATACAGCACTAAGTATGTTACTGCTTTACAGCTATCAAAGCTCTAATACCGGTTACCTATGATACAGCACTAAGTATGTTACTGCTTTTCAGCTATCAAAGCTCTAATACCGGTTACCTATGATACAGCACTAAGTATGTTACTGCTTTTCAGCTATCAAAGCTCTAATACCGGTTACCTATGATACAGCACTAAGTATGTTACAGCTTTACAGATATCAAAACTCTAATACCGGTTACCTATGATGCAGCACTAAATATGTTACAGCTTTACAACTATCAAAGCTCTAATACTGCTTCTCTATGAGGCAGCACTGAGTATGTTACAGCTTTACAGATATCAAAGCTCTAATACCGGTTACCTATGATACAGCGCTAAATATGTTACAGCTTTACAACTATCAAAGCTCTGATGCCATTTACCTATGAGATAGCACTAAGTATGTTACAGCTTTACAGCTATCAAAGCTCTAAAACCACTTCCCTATGGGACAGCACTAAGTGTGTTACAGCTTTACAGCTATCAAAACTCTAATACCGCTTCCCTATGAGACAGCACTAAGTATGTTACAGCTTTACAGCTATCAAAGCGATAATACCGCTTCCCTATGGGACAGCACTAAATATATTACAGATTTCCAGCTATCAAAGCTCTAATACCATTTCTCTATAATACAGCACTAAATATGTTACAGATTTATAGCTATCAAAGCTCTAATACCGTTTCTCTATAATTCAGCACTAGGTATGTTACAGATTTACAGCTATCAAAGCTCTAATACCATTTCTATATAATACAGCGCTAAGTATGTTACAGAATTACAACTATCAAAGCTGTAATACCACTTCCCTTTGAGGCAGCACTAAATATGTTACAGCTTTATTACTATCAATGCTCTAATACCACTTACCCATGATAATGCACTAAGTATGTTACAGCTTTAAACTATCAAAACTCTATAGGTTCATAGGCATTTACTAAGCTAACGATCATAATGGCCTTTTTAAGCCTAGCCATGCATCTCAAATCTCTGACAAGTTCTGATACCCTTGATAAGTGTAAGCATGTGCCTGGGAGATGAACCATTTACAGGTTACCTATTTGCATCAGAGACATAGATGCCAAACCAGGGATGCATTTCCTCTTTCCCATCCAATTGTCCAAGTTGCACTTGAACTGGATTAGGGAGGAACTCTGCTTCACATGGATGGGGAGCCTCTTCCATATATGGGGTAGTCTCTGGGATACATACCCATCTCTCCAGCAGGTCCTGCTTATATCACAGGCAATGTTTAAGTCTTTAGAATGGGTAATTCTGGTACTGTTTGTTTTGTGGATATGCAGGAGGTCCATCAGAGTGGGGTCTGACAAAATCCTGTATGCCAGGTACAGATTTCCCCTCAAAAGCCTGTAGAAGACAGAATATAGGGATAGGGCCTTGAGGCGGTCTGCATAAGACATATTACTTATGCCCTGTATTCTTTTAGTGAGGAGCCTGTGTGGACATTCCAGTTGCTGCATATGCCTGGTTAGGTACATACCAAAGGGGGCATTGTACTCAATGATAGGTCTGATGAATGCCGAATACAGTGGGACAATGACCTCCTTGGACTTAGATGCCATACTTTTGTTTATAAGTTGCGCAACACAGAATGATTTCCTCACCACTGTAGACACATGATGATCAAAGGCTAGATTACTATCTATGTGTGTCCCCAAGTCCCTGACTACTGGATCATCTCTAAAGGGTGTGTTGTCAATATGATAGTTACCAGGGAATGGATGACTTTCCAAAGGATACTATTATACATTTCTTGGCATTTAGTTTTAATCCATGGCTCTGACACATGTTATTTGTCTGTGTCAGCCCCTACTGGAGAACATTTGTGTCAGTGTGAGATTCATTGGTAGCTCCTAATTTGCAATCATCTGCAAATTTAGTCAGCAACAGACCACTGACATTGGCCTTGACTTCTGAGAAGTAAATGCCAAAAAGAAGTGGTCCAAGGACTGATCCCTGAGGGGCTCCACTTGAGACTGGCCTCTTTGTGGAGGTGGACTTCCCAATTCTAACTTCTTGGGTCCTGTCTCTGAGCCACTTGGCTATCCACTGAGTGACATACAGGTTTGTACCTAACCTCTTGAGTTTGTCAACAATGCCCAAGTGGGGTATTGTGTCAAATACCTTGGCCTGGTCAAGGTAGGCAGTGTGAACGATTTTGCCCTTATCCATTGCCTTGGTGATCTTCCTAAAGAAGTCCACCAGGTTCAGTAGGCATGATCTGCCTTTGACAAAACCAAACTGGGTTGGGTCCAGTGTCTGGAGGTTTACTATATCTCTCTTGATCATCTCCATCATAATTCTTTCCATGGCTTTACCTATAAGACTAGTGAGACTTATAGGTCTGTAGTTTCCAGGGTCTGTAGATGGCCCTCCTTTGTGAAGAGGGATGATTGTTGCCTTTTTCCATTGGTGAGGCACGGAGCCTGTTTGGAGGCTACAGTTAAACAGTAATTACAGAAGCCCTGATAGTTCATGTTTCATGCTATTTAGAAGGCATCTTGGAATATTGCCTGGGCCCATTGATGCAGTGTTCTTGATTTTAGAGAGAGCGTTAAGGACCTGTTCCTTGGTGATAGTAGGGGGAGTTATATTTGATGATATTTCCTGAGGGAAGGTTGAAGGGGAAAGAGGAGTAAATTTAGAGCTGAATTTGTCTGCCAGGAGGTTTGCTATGTCTTCTGGCTTAGTATACTTGGCTCCATTTACAATGAACTCTGCACACAATTGTATATTGCCTTTGAGTTTACGGACATAGCTAAAGAATGCTTTGTGGTTCTCCTTGGCCTGCGAGGCCAAACTTACCTCAAATTTGGCTTTGGTAGACTTTATTTGTCCTCTAAGTTGCTTGTTTCATTTAACGAGAGTGCTTTTATCCTGCTGGGTGCTGCACCTCCTAATTTTTGCCATGATTTTCTTCCTCCTGTTATATAGCCGATTGATTTTGTGATTCCACCATGGTGACTTGTTTTTTGAGTTAGTTCTGTACTTCATTCTGTTGGGTGCAGCTGCCTCTATTTAGCTATTAACATGCTTGTATAGGGTTTCTGTGAACAGTTTTGCATAGGCAGAAGTGTTCTCGTGGTTTATAGGGGCTTGAAATGTTGCCAGGTTCTCACTTAATAGTAGGAGGTTAGCCTTAGAATAGTTCCTGAATATTCCCGGTTTAGCTGGGGGACCAGGTTTTATTTTTACTTCAATGGAGACCATTTTGTGGTCTGACCTTATCAGGGAAGGCACTACAGTAGGGGGTGTGTAGGACTCTCCCATATTAGTGAGGACCAGATTTAGTATGGCTGCAACCCTGGTTGGTGTATTAACTATCCGGTCTAGGGAGTTGTTTATAAAATCCAGGAATCTCTGTGCATGTACATTTGATGTTGTATAGGATTCCCAGTTAATAGTGGGGTAATTAAAGTCACCCATGAATATGGTATTAGGTTAGATGATTAGTGTCACTGTTTCTAATAAGTTGAAATACATTGTATGGTTTTCCTGGGTCATAGATGGGGACCTATAGCTTGCATGGAAGTGGTATTGGATTTTACCTATGGTGATTTGAACATGGAGCAGCTCAAGTGCATTGTTCTGTTTGACCAGCCTTGAAGTATATTTATTTTTCATGTAAATAGAAACACCTCCACCTTTTGTCCCTGCCTGTGAAGTAGCTGGTCTAAATGTGTGGATGGCATTATAACCTTGCACTGTTGGTGTGCTGTCCACGGCTTTAAACCACGTGTCTGAGACTGCACAGACATCAGCATTCTCTATGGCAAAAAGAGCTTCCAGGGAGTGGATTTTTTTGTTTATGCTCCTAGCATTGAGCAGTAATACGTTTAGATTTTTTTGGTTTTGATTTGCTATGTCAGAAGTACTTTCAGTCTGGCATTGCCTAAAAAAAGCACTATGGGGAAGACAATGTTTTAGCTAATATTTGAAAGTCTAGAGAGGAGAGCCGCAGACCATCCCTGGCAAAGCAGCATGGTCTGTTGACCATCTCCTTCCATGCTGACAAATATTGCACCCCCTTAGAATGACACCAGAATCTAAGACAACTATTACAGTGAATCATCTTTTATTTGTATTGTGGCATCACCCCTGGAGAAGGTAAATTGATGCTCAATGCTAGGCTCATACCAGCCTGAAACACATATTCTGAGAGCTCCATAATGTTTCTCTTCATATAGTCTAAGGAGGTATATCTCAGGTCATTTACTTCCACATGGACTATGACTGAGTCATATTGGTAATTGTGCTCCAATGAATGACAGAATGATCAATTTTAACAACTGGCTAAAGTACTGGTGTCATTCAAAGGGGATCCAGTGTCTGTCAGCCTGGGATGACATGCTCGACAAACCATGTTGCTTCGCTAGGGACAGCTTGCACCTGTCACCCCTGAGCTTTCGAATACTGGCTAAGGCTCTTGCCACCACCATAGTGCCTTTTTTAGGCAAGGCTCAAAAGACAAACCCACCTCCATAGACAACACAAAGAAAAAGAAACTAAGGGTAATGCTGCTCAATGCCAGAAGTCTATACCTCAAGATGCACGCACTCGAGGCTCTCCTCAGTATGGAGAATATCGATATCTGTGCAGTAACAGAAACCTGGTTCAAGGCTCCCGAAAGCACCCCAGCATTACCAGGTTATACCTCATACCATGCTTATCGGCCCCAGAACTCGGACCGAACCACAAAAGGAGGGGGAGTATCCATATTCATCAAAGATACCCACACCTGCAGGTTAGTGGCACTGCATGAAGCATCGGAGACCATCCATGTGCAACTAACAGTGGACAAAACTGCCTTTTAGTTTCTAGCCTGCTAAAGACCACCCTCCCAAACTCAGGAACCCCACTCGGCTTTCCTGAGAACACTGGAGAATATGAAGGTCTCTCCAAACACCATCATATTGGGTGACTTTAACTACCCAAACATAGACTGGGAGCACTACTCAAGCCCCAACACCCTCACCCAACGGTTCCTAGAATTTATAAACTCAGATGCTATGGAACAACTGGTCACCACTCCCACAAGAGTGGAAAACATATTGGACCTGATCATCACCAACATGGGGACTCTATGTTCCATACCAGAGATATACCCCTCATTGGTAAGATCTGACCATAAATTAATCTCATTGGACATCCATATCCCATCCCCACCCCCAGCCAAGGAAACCACAGTGAAGAACTTTTCAAAAGCAAACTTCATACTTCTTAAAACTGAGGTGGAATCCTTAAAAGCTCCTGGGCCAGTGGAAAATACGGCCCAAACTGCAGAATCCTTTACAAACGCATTCTATGGACACCTACAGGAATGCATGGATTGTGCTATCCCAAATAAAACCAAGACTCACTCCTCCAAAGGCAGAAGACCTGTCTGGTGGACCCCAGCCATAAATAAGCTATACAACAGAAGGCGGAAGCTACTACATGATAGAACAAAATCCCAAAAAGGGAAGGCATCTCTGATCACTACTAGCAAGAAAGTACGATCCCTCATAAAATCATCTAAGGCCAGCTTCGAAAGAAAAATTGCACAAGACGCTAAAGATAATCACAAGGCCTTCTTTAGTTATGTCAGGAACCTGGGTGGCAACTCCCAGATATGCTCTGAGTTAGTGCAAAATGACAAAAAATACACTGAACCCACAGACATTGCCAACATCCTGGTAGACAGGTTCAGTGCAAACCCCTCCCCCAAAAGAGCAAATGTCTATCCCAACAGAGTGTAGCCTCCCTGACATCACAGATGCACAGGTGAGAGCTGCCCTCTCCAAAGCAAAAAACACAGCATCAATGGGACTGGACGGTGTCCCGGGCTGCGTCTTACATGAGCTCCAAGAAGAACTGAACCCTCACATAAAGTCACTGTTCAATCTCAGCCTTACTACAGGATATGTACACAAGGAATGGCGTACAGCAACAGTGGTCCCACTCTACAAAGGTGGTGCCACAACGGACCCCGGAAACTATCGCCCTATAAGCCTGACTAGCCTGATCTGCAAAGCTATGGAGTGTATCTTCAAGGAGCTCATAAACAAAGACATTGGGAACCTCCAAACACTGGGTCCTACCCAATTCGGCTTTGTTAAGGGCAGATCTTGCCTCTTGAACCTGGTCGACTTCTTTGAAACAGTCACCAAGGCCATAGATGAAGGGAGGGTAGTCCACACAGCCTACCTTGACCTCGCAAAAGCCTTCGACATAGTACCCCACTCGGGCATCATAAATAAGCTCACCAGCTTAAATATCAACCCCTATGACACAAGATGGGTTGCAAACTGGCTCAGGGATAGAACCCACATGGTCAGAATTGCAGGTGCCATGTCAGACTCTAAACCAGTTACAAGTGGCATCCTACAAGGCTCAGTCCTGGGAACTCTCTTGTTCGGTATATATTTCTCTGAGGTACAGGCTAACATGGGAGGACTATGGCTGTCCAAGTTCACAGATGACTGCAAACTGGGTGCCATAATCGACTTGCTGACTGACACAAGCATCCTCCAAAAGGGTCTCACAGAGATGGATAACTGGTGCCAGAGCCATGGCCTAAAGCTAAATGCCAAAAAGTGCATAGTCATCCCCTTTGGGAAAAACAAAGTGCCCACAAATTACCACATAGGTGGTAATCCATTAAGTACGGAAGAAATAATTAGGGATTTGGGGACCCAAGTAGATAGCAATCTCTCCTTTGACAATCACGTTGCCAAAGTGGTTAGAAAGACCTTCTATATAGCCCACCTTATCATGAAAGGGTTCACATCTAGATCGAGAGGTCATTGTGCCCCTCTACTCATCACTCATCAGGCCCATAATTGAATACAATGCCCCATTTGGGATGTACCTTACCCGACACCTGCAGCAACTGGAAAGACCCCAAAAGTACCTCACCAAGAGGATCAAGGGACTCAAACAGATGCCCTACGCAGTTAGGCTAAAGAAACTCCAGCTCTACTCAGTTGCTTACCGCCTACTCAGAGGCGATCTGTGCCTGACATATAAAGCCATGCCCAAACCAGAATTAATGGACATGCTCCACCTCAGGAAATCCAAATCCCTTAGAGCTACATGCTCCAGGGACTTAAACCTCATCACAGAAATAAATAGGACATGCTGAAGGGACAGATTCATGTCCCAGAGCTCCCCTCACTCTGGAACAAAATCCCAATCCATGTTAGGCAGAGCCCCTCAATGACCCTCTTCAAGAGAAATATTGACGAGTGGATGGGAGATCGTAGGTTTACCCCTGGGATCTCTTTTGTGTCCCTACTAGACAGAGGCACAGTAAACTAACCTTAAAAGGGCTATCTTCTGTGACCTACTATACAGAGGCACAGTCAACTAATCTAAAAGGGTGGCAAAAGCCAAACACACTCTGGCTAGGCTTAAAAATGCCCTAGGGAGATAGCCTAGTATCAACCTATGAACCTATGAACCTATGAGTGCATGCGTAATGTGGCAGATCCTAGCCCTGATAAGCAACTGATCGTAACTTTCTCCTTATTCAGCCTGGTGAGAGGGATATCAGTGTGTCTCACGATGGCGTCTCCAATGACTAGAATGTTGGATTGTTTGGTGACTTGCCTTATAGTCTTAGAGGTAGAGGCTCCATGAAAGCTGCTTCTCTATGATACAGCACTTCATATAGTCTAGGGAGGTATGTCTCAGGTCATTTACTCCCACATGGACTATGACTAAGTCATATTGGTAATTGTGCTCCAATGACCTGAGTGCATGCGTAATGTGGCAGATCCCAGCCGTGATAAGCAACTGATCGTAACTTTCTCCTTATTCAGCCTGGTGAGAGGGATATCAGTGTGTCTCACAATGGAGTCTCCAATGACTAGAATGTTGGATTGTTTGGTGACTTGCCTTATTGTCTTAGAGGTAGAGGCTCCATGAAAGCCGCTTCTCTATGATACAGCACTAAGTATGTTACAGCTTTACAGCTAATAAAGCTCTAATACCGCTTGCCTATGATGTGGTAGCACTAAATATGTTACAGTTTTCCAGGTTGTAAAACACTTTTAATGCTCTTACAGTCTTTTCTTTTTTCTGTGTGTCATAAACTTTGGAATAGCTTTAGATACACTGAGTGACAGCACTAAGACAGTTTCAACATTTAAAGCTGTAGTACACGTAGCACTCCTGTACTTTTTTCTCTTTCTTTCTCAGTAACTAGCAGCATATGGACCAGGTGAAGTTCCAGGCACTGCAAAACATTAGGATCAAGTCTCTCTAATTGTAACCAAGTAATTATATGCATGTCAATATCTGCTCTCAAGGTGAATTTCTTGACATCAGTTTCTCAAGCAAATAATAATTTGGATATAATATATGTATGAGTAATCTGCATATATATTTATCTATCTATCTATATAAATATATATATATATATATATATATATATATATATATATATATCTGTGGTTTCACTTTATAATCTCGAAAGACTAAAATACCGAATTTTAGTATCTCGAGACTATAAAGACAAAAACTCAAAAAACTCACACCCAGAACCTCGAAAGTCAAAATTGTGATCATACACACACCACCACACAAACAAGCACACTTACACTTACCTAATGACACTACAACAAACAAAACAACACACACAAACACAACATAACAAACAATCATACCTACCTATAAGCAGGGGAGCAAGCCCCCCTGCACCCCCCCCCCCATGTGGGGGGCTGTGCCCCCCACACCCCCCCTACTTATATATACTAACTCCAGTGTCGTACTAAACACATAAAAACATAAAACCCACCACTACACACACTCACACACAATAAAATCTCTACCTAATATCCTTACAAAAACACCACTTAACAGAATCCCCAGCTAAGTCCACAAACTGCACCGCAGGTCACTAACTAACCAACACAACCACAGATTCGACATGTCCGCATTCAGTATATTATGCAGTTTCGGTATTTTAGTATTTCAAGATTATAAAGTGAAACCATATATATATATATATATATATATATTTATATATATATATACATCTATACATATATATATATATATATATATATATATATATATATATATAACACATACATATATAGAAGAAATAATACTCCGTGCATCCACCAGGTCAAGGGAAAAATCCTTTAATAACAGTGATAAAATAAACAGATGAGCGCAGTCCTTCTTCAGATCTAACTATACTAACCAGTAATTGCAATTTTTATAAACCTGCTACCAATGACAAGTAACAAAATAGCTGAATAACCAATGAAAATCAATTGTAATTGATCCCCCCCCTCACCCCCTAAAGGGCCCATCTCTATACCAGAAGAATGGAAAGTTCCTGTAATCACGGCTGCACAAGTAAAAAACACACTTTCCAAAGCCAAGAACACAGCATCCGTGGGACCTGACAACATCCCAGGCTGTGTTCTACATGAACTACAGAATGAACTGGCACCCCACCTAAGCACCATGTTCAATCATAGCCTCACCTCAGGCTTTGTGCCCACTGAATGGCGCACAGCGATGGTTATCCCACTCCACAAAGGAGGAGCCACCACGGACCCCGGGAACTACCATCCCATTAGCCTAAAGAGCCTGGTCTGCAAAGCTATGGAACGTATCATCATGGAACTGAGAAACAAAGACATTGGTAATTTCCAAACTCTGGACCCCACCCAGTTTGGGTCTGTAAAAGCAGATCATGTCTCCTAAACTTGATTGACATCTTTGAAGCAGTCACCAAAGCCGTAGATGAGGGTAAGGAGGTTTAAACAGCTTATCTAGATCTCGCCAAGGCTTTTGACACCACCCCCCACTCTGGAATTATAGATAAACTCACTAAACTAGGTATAAATCCCTATGTCACATGATGGGTTGCCAACTGGCTCACTGACAGAACCCACACTGTGTAAGTAGCAGACTCCAAATCTGACTTCAGACCAGTGACAAGTGGAGTACCACAGGGTTCAGTCCTGGGTCCTCTCCTATTTGGTATCTACTTTTCTGAAGTACAGGCTAACACAGAAGGTCTTTGGCTAATGAAGTTTGCAGATGTCTGCAAACTAGGAGCCATAATTGAAACTCCTAATGATGTGGACATCCTACAAAAGGGCCTCACTGAGACAGATGCCTGGTGTCAAAGCCATGGCCTCAAGCTCAGTGCCAAAAAGTGCATTGTCATCCCCTTTGGTAAAAACTCTGTACCCATGAGATACCACATAGGTGGTAGTCTACTTAACACCAAAAGTGTGATAAGAGACCTTGGGACACAGGTGGACAGTAGTCTCTCCTTTGATAATCACATCGCCACAGTAGTCAGGAAATCCTTCTTCATGGCACACCACATCACAAAAGGTTTCTCATTCAGGAAAAAAGAGGTCATTGTTCCACTCTACTTGTCACTCCCATTATAGAGTACAACACCCCTTTTTGTATGTACCTCACAAGACATCTACAACAAATGGAAAGGCCGCAGAAATACCTCACAAAGAGGATTACCAGCCTCAAACAGATGCCCTGTGCAGACCGTCTCAAAAAACTCCAGCTTTACTCCATCATATATCACCTACCCAGAAGTGATCTGTGCCTAACATACAAAGCTATGTCAAACCCGGAGCTGTTGGACATGCTCTACTTAAAGAAATCCCAATCCCTCTGAGCTACATGCTCTAGGAACCTAAACATTGCCACCACAATAAACAGAGCATGCTGGAGGGATAGATTCCTGTCCCAGAGACTTCCATACTCTGCAGCAAACTACCTATCTATATCAAACTAAGCTCCTCATTAGCACTCTTCAAGAAAAATCTTGATAATTGGATGGGAAATATGAAATTCACCCCAGGGATCACCTATGTGGCTCTGCTTGACAGGGGCACAGGAAAATAATTTTCTTGGGTGATGAAAGCCAGGGTATCTTTTTGACTAGGCTTCTATAGGCCCTAGGGCAGATAGCCTAGTATCTACCTATGAACCTATGAACCTATGTAATACATCCAGTCAAGTTCCAAAATTCATGAACCTTAACAAATCATCACTGGACTTAAAAATCCTAAGTTTTGGAATTGTATAATGCGCTGTATTAAAAAAGAGCATCCATTGGTAGCTAGTCAACCAGCGGTGTTATAAACTCCCTACACTACACCAATAAACATGTAGTGAAACCCATTGACATAAAAAGTGACAATATTAGTAAAATCCAGCCAACATATTTACATGCATTAAAGTGGAGTCATAATATTGGCAACAGCCGCATAAAAAGTAAAATATATTGTGAAATAGTCAATATTTGAACACTCAGTCCAAGTAACGATAAAACTGATCAACACTACAAAGTTGAGCCTAAAGTAGTGTGAAGTGCTCGTCATCACTTCAATAGTAAATTGCTCATCACCACTTCTGAAGGGACGACAAGGAACAAGCCCCTATCATGATCAAAATACAAGCCTGGATAACAGAAGACTAAATAATCACAAATACTAAAAAACAGATTTAGACAGTCGGTTCTAAAGACAAGAAAAGAGCCATAAAACAAGGCAGGTAAAAAATATCCAGTGCACACTCTTATACGAAAAAATTAACCAATAACCAATCACACATTTCTGTGCCCAGAGTGCTGAACCTTGTTAATGTAAAACGGCACTTCGCTCAAAGCCAAAGATCTCTTGATCAAATCTTAGAAAATGAAATAAATAAAACAAGCAAACTACGAACACTGATGTGTGTGTGTGTGTGTGTGTGTGTGTGTGTGTGTGTGTGTGTGTGTGTGTGTGTGTGTGTGTATGTGTAACATAAATGTTTTATCACTATTGATCCTAGCTTCACAGTTTAGCTAGTGCATTTGTTAGTAATAGACATTTGTGATGGTCGTTATCTGTCCATCATAAAGATGATAAAAATCAGATGTTTTTTTGCTAACAGAGGACT
>NC_056732.1:1000599533-1000642033 GCF_019279795.1 Protopterus annectens | reverse complement strand
TTGTGCAAGGAAATAATGGTGTCTGTTTTCCATTCAG
Source organism: Protopterus annectens (assembly GCF_019279795.1). Taxonomy (NCBI): domain Eukaryota; kingdom Metazoa; phylum Chordata; order Ceratodontiformes; family Protopteridae; genus Protopterus; species Protopterus annectens. The sequence continues at coordinate 1,000,641,996 of NC_056732.1, read as the reverse complement.
CTGCTATGAAGCTGGTGCTTAGACTATGATTGAAAAAAGTAACCAACGGTGTTGCTAATTCATGTTGGAGCCCATGTAGGACACAGCCTGGGGATGTTATCACGTCACATAGACACTGTGTTTTTGGCCTTAGAGAGGGTATTTACAACCTGCTCTTTAGAGATATAAGGTAGGGTACAGGTGGAAGGAGGGTATTTACAACCTGCTCTTTAGAGATATAAGGTAGGGTACAGGTGGTAGGAATGTCATGGAGCATGACTGTGGTGGGAACAGGGGAGTGAAGTTTTCACAGAACTTGTCGGCCAACAGGTTAGCTATGTCCATAGGTTCAATATATGTGGTGTCATTAACTACCAGTTCAGCACAAATCTGGGCCTTTCCTTTTAGGTTAAAGATGTAACTATAGAATGCCTTGTGGTTGTCCTTTGTTGGCGAAGCAAATTTGGACTCGTAGTTTGCTTTGGAGGACTTCACAAGAAGTATTATTTGCTTGTTTAAGCTGAGGAGGGAGTGTTTCCAGTTTAGGAGGGCTCGCTCCCTCTTACTCTTAGCACTTTCTTCCAGTTATTGTAAAGCCTGTTAATGGCGGTTGTGCACCAGGCAGGTATGCTCTTCCTTGAGGAGCTTGTTTTGGTTATATCAGGCACATCCGAGTCAATGCAGGTATACAGGTGTACGTATAAAGCACCAGTGCACAGTTTGGCATAGTTGTCAGTTCCATCTGAAGCAGGAGATGCAGTGAAGCTATTTAAACCATCCCATTAAAGGTTATAATCTGCTTTGAAGAAGTTTTTTAGTTTAGTTGCTGCTGGGGGGGGGGGGGGTCAGGTGTGATAGTTACTTTGAATGAGACAGATTTGTGGTCTGATCTCACCAGGGAGGACCTTACATTGGGGGATGCCACAGTGGTCTGCCATATTGGTAAGCACCAGATCCATGATGTTGGCACCCCTTGTGGGGGTCAACCAGCTAGTCAAGGATATTGGAGTTAACAAAGTCAAGAAACCTTTGGGCAAGTGAGTTTGAGCACGAATGATTTACCCAGTCAATGGATGGGTAGTGGGTAGTTAAAGTTGCCCAAAATCATGGTGTTTGGACGTATCTTGATAAAATCAAGTAGATGCAAATAGGCAGATGGGTATGCTGATTCATGGAGGGGGTCCTGTAGCTGGCAATGACTTGAATAGGTGTCCTACCAACGGTTAATTGCACGTGAAGTATCTCCAGGGAATAATCACAGCTGTTCTTTCTGGCTCTGTCCAGATTTCTCAAACTCAGAGGTTGAAAGGTATGACTGCCACATTGAATCCTGCTGTTGACTGCTGAAGCATTTTGCCATCCTTAAGACCACCTAGATTTCTTTAGCATTAGTTCTGAAATAACTTTGTAGGCCTAATATTGTTGGAACAAACTTTATGGCAGTTGATTAAGGACAGTGATTTCATCTGTTTGTTAGGCTAATGTTTTGAGTCCACAAAACTACAAAAGTATTATGTTTCCTTTTATCTGTAGTATAAGTAGCGATTCACTGTTATTTTCTTATTAATCCGTATAGAAGTATCTACTGATATAGTGATGCTGCTAACGTGCATTATTAATGTTTTATAGATTCTCGAAGTTTTGGCTAAAAGTGATGAACAGTTTGTACAGCAGTGCAACTCCCTTGACTTCCTGAATGAAGTTATTCCTGCAGACATTCATAATAAACTCAGCATTATATGCCAGCAAAAGTCAGATCACCTCAGCAGGCGCGTTACCAGTTATCGCAAGGTAAGAAAAATAAGTCCTGTATCTTCTCCACCTGAATATTTTTTCATGGAGAGGCCACTTAATAAACAGTGCCACATGTAGTAAGAATGTCTTATACTCCACTGCCCCCTGTCCACCTTCTTGTTTGTTACATGCAATCTGACATAGATGTAGGAACTGCAACACTTCATGTGCTTATCTGTGGTGATGTGGTAAGCCTTCTAACGTTAGCAAACTTAAGAAAACAGTGCAGTAAAATATGTGTGTGACAAAGAAAACTGCAACTGCAAATGTAAAGTATGAAAGAGAACAACAAAATATCTTTAGCAGGTGAAGGCATTAAACATGCAATATTTGTTTGAATATAAAGGTTACTGTGCTACCATAATAAATCATTACTTTGTGAATATGACCAGGACTATAACAATTTCACTTTAATCCATTTTCCAGTGTCATCTGAGAAGGAAACCATTTATTCAGAGGTTCCTCTGCTTGCTTTTTTTAAGTACACACTGTAATATGGTGCAATGCTTTTGGTCTTTGGGATGAGTTGTTCCTACACGGTTGTATATAATACTGTTTGCTTGTGCATAGGTGTTTACTAGGCTAACGACCATACGGGCCTTTTCAACCTAGCCATGCATCTCAAATCTCTGACAAGTTCTGGTACCCTAGATAAGTGTAAGTAGGGGCTTGGGAGGTGAAACATTTACAAATAGGGACCTGGAGATGAACCTTTTATAGGCTGCATGTGTCCATTAGAGACATAGGTGTCAAACAAGGGATGAATTTCTTGTTCCCCATTCAGTTGTACAATAGGACCGCTATAGCCAGAACTCACTTAATCTCAACCCTACTCTGTGCTTCTCCCATATACACCAACGTCTCTAAAAACAACCTCAACAAACTAGCTATATCATATAATAATATTGCTAGATTTTCTACCAGCTCTCCTTTTAGAACTCATCACTGTCTGAATCTAAAACAACTAGGTTGGTTAGAATTTCTTAACCAGCTTCGATTTCACCAACTTACAATAACCCATAAGACCCTGTATCAACACGGCACCACTCCTATACTCTTTAGTCTCATTAAACCATATAATAATCTCAAGAACCTACACTCCTCAAACAAAATGTTGATTAATACGACCAAATCAAAAAACTCAGCAGGCGACTCCTTGTTCTCTAACTCTGTCAGAAAAGTATGGAATCAACTATCATCTGACCTTACATCTCAGACCTCACTGCCACTTTTTAAAAGGAATCTAAAACTATTTCTCAATAACCACTGGTTATGCTCCTGTACCAACCCTGACTAACTCTTTTACTTTACTCTTATTTTCAGCCTACACCCACTACAATCTTCCCTACAATACCTCTATATACTATGTTCTGCATACAAATCTATCTTTATATGTATATTATTGTTATTGTTTACTTTGAGTAGTATAACTATGTACAACTATTGAAAAAAAATTGATTTAATTAATTTTTGTTATTTTGTTATAATGTTTATGTAACAATGGTTGTGTTTTACTTTGTAAAGCTTATTCATTTTTTGTATGTTTTCCTGGAGCTTTTCTCCCTGGGCTTTTACTGAAAATGGACATGTATCCAGTTAGACTAGCCCAGTCAACAAATGTAAAATAAATTAAAAACATTAAATAAATAAATAAATAAAATTGGGTTAGGGAGGAACTCTGCTTCACATGGATGGGAAGCCTGTTTCAGAGATTAGTCTCTGGGTTACATACCTATCTCCCCAGCAGATCCTATTTATATCACAAGCAAAGTTTAAGCCTTTATAATGGATAATTCTGGTGCTATTTGTTTTGCGGACATGCAGGAGGTCCATCAGAGTCAGGTCTGACAATGCCTTGTATGCTAGCTATAGATCTTCCATCAACAGCCTGTAGGGCACAGAATTCAGGCATAGGGCCTTGAGGCGGTCTGCAGAGGACATGTTACTTACTTCCTGTATTCTTTTACTGAGGGAACTTTGTGGATATTCCAGTGTTTGGATATGCCTGGTTAGGACATACCAAAGAGGGCATTGTACTCATTGCCAGGTCTAATGAATGCCAGATACAGAAGAATAATTATTTCCTTGGACCTAGATGCCATACCTTTGTTTATACGTTCAAGAATTTTTTTTGGTTCACTTGCTCTCATTTTCATTTTGTTCGCTATTGTCATTGCGCAAGCTTGCTTGTGTCTGCTTTTTCAGATGCATTATATTTCATAGTGTACTGATACTGAATCAAAATGAACACATTTGCACACAACTCATTAAGCCGCTAATTGATATTCTTTTGAAAGTTAGACCTGTTGTTATCTCTGTCACATTAGTGGTCGGGAGAAACGGGCAGCCTCCATGAGCAGAAAGTCTGATTTTTTTTTTTTTTTGCTTTTTTGCTCCTCAGCTTACAATTGACAGGAGTGCCAGACTAAGGGATATCACTGAGTACTAGAATAGCTAGCTACACCTCTGTCAGCCATTAACATTTTGGACTTCCAGCTTAAATGTGCTTAACATGTGTTAATGTCTGTTATGTACTTCACAGATAAGGACTCTAGTTGCCTACTGATGTACTATGTTCTTCATCTGTAAATATGTTTGTAATTAATTGCTATGTTAAATTGTTAATCACTATGTAATCCAATGTAAGTACTGTCTGTTTATTTTAACTGTGGAGTTTTTCACCCCGGGCCTCTGCTGAAAATGGACCTATGTCCAGTCGGACACTCCCGGTCAACAAATGTAAATAAATAAATAAATAAAATAAATAAACATGTAATAGATTTCTGGTTTGGCAAATTGTTGTGACATAACTGCTGTCCCACATCATCCAGGGTTCTCAGCTGGACTTTAGTTGCTAACAACTGTAGCATTATTATGTGATAAAATTGTATTTAAGTGAAAAGCAAGTTAAATGGATATTTTATTTTACATAGTTTACTTTTTATTTTGATTTACTGTAACTAGTCTATGGCTCAAATATTTTTTGGTTCACTTATATGTTAAATGCTAATAAAGATAATAGTCTGCCGAAATGTTTCATTTACAAGACAAAGCACAGACAATGGGCCAACTTCAGTATGGTTTATTTCCTGACCTTTTAAGGTTTTTTTACTTTGTTTTTTTTATTGTTCTCTTTGAAAGAAACAAAAAAATGGCATCCACTCTCTCACAGATGCCACCCACCCCATGTGCCATAGAATTCTTTTTCTATAACTATTTCACTGATTTACTGGTCTGGCTCTTTCTACTAACTAGCTGAGATAGTGTTCTGATGCTCCACTGTAGATATCCCAGAGCTCTTACAACCTGTAAACCAAGTTGTAGACAGGGATTTGGCAAGATTGGCTGCAAAAGAAGCAAATCTGGAATTGTGAAACAAAAATAAACACTTTGCTAAATAAAATTAGGTTCCCACCTCAATTTCTTTACTGGCACTTTTATCCCACTAGGTTACTAGTTATCATAAAGGAGTTCCAGTTCAGGACTGCTACAGTTTTAACATTAGCACAAATGTTCTCATCCTAGATTTCAGAAAGGTCTGCACTGAAATTCTGCTCCACCCTGTAATCACGCTAAACTGCTGGAGCACATTTTTCAGATTCAGCTGTAGGTATGACCTTACTTAAAAGGTTCTCCCAATCACGCTAAACTCCTGGAGCACGTTTTTCAGATTTAGCTGTAGGTATAACCTTACATAAAAGGATCTCCCAGTCATGCTAAACTCCTGGAACACGTTTTCAACTTTAGGTATAACCTTACTTAAAAGGTTCAGAGATAGTTACTAGGCATGTAGTTCAGGAGGCAATTAAAGACCCTAGCCCAAATTCCCAGTTTCCTCAAAACACAGTCTGATTAAGTGATTTGCTCAAAAGCACATAATGGGCAAATGAAAGTGGGAAGATTCAAACCCTGTATCCTTGTAAGAGTTTATTAACAAGAGAAAGCGTTAGTCCTCTGCAGTAACTGTCAGACATATAGACACTTCTATCCCTAATTATCAGTGCAAAGGCTATCCCTATTTCTAATGTTATCCAGCCCCCATTTCCACTAATAGTCATGATTCCCCACTGAACTTGGCACAGGCATATGCTTCTGTGGAATCCTGGGGTGATTTAATCCTGAGTGAAATGTCCCTGGCACTCCATCTACTGTGAGTTTCTACATTTGTTTTCTATTAGAAGAATCCTAAAGTGTAAAATACCTTGAAGTAGCAGGAGCAGTGTCATAGCAATTTCACCTGAAGTATCAAATGGTATATACTTCTCGAGACATTCTTATCTGACATTTAGAAAGATAAGGAACTAGGAATTGGTTTCAGAACAACTGCATGTACAATTTAAAAATACTTTCCAATTACCAGAGACAGCAGAACAATGCTAAAATGTACATTAAATATGCATGCATGAGAAGAAATTGGAATTGTGTACTTATAAGACAGAATAAACTTTAAGAACCTGAAGTTAGTAGGTTGTTGCCCAGAAGAGCCTAATATAAAATGATTATGGGTTGCAGATATGCTTCACATGTCAGTGTCCCAAACTGATGTTGATGCCTTTTGTTAGAAATATCTCCACTAGTCCGTTTTGGTGAATGTCAAATTATTTTTGCAGGTGATTGATGAATTTTAGAGTTGCATGTAGGTGTATTTTTTTATAGGTTTGAGTTAATTTGGACTTTCATCTGCCAACATTTGCCTGTAGATTTATTTGCATTCAGATGTAAGCTGAGCAGCGTATGAGTCTGTTCATTTAATGAGGCTGCAGTTCGATAATTAGTAGTTTTTAGTTGGGACCACGCGTGACAGTTTCCTCTTAAAAAATCACACTTTATAATTTGCTTTGAAAGATCGGATTGAAGAATGGACATACTAGAGAAAAGTTTTTAGTTAATTCTCTGTATTTGCCACCAAAGGGAAAGGACTAGGTGACCCCTTAGCTTGTTGGAATTTTAGAACTGTGGGTAAATGCTTTGATCATTAAATACACACACAACAAAGTACTTTGTTTTTATAATCACATACCATGCACTTATCAAGTTGACTCCTACTGCCAATCCAAAGATAGGAAAACAGAAACTAATGAAATTAGGAGTCTGGGGATCATTGGTGTTAGCCCTTTCTAAATATATTTGAGCTCTCCATGACTTGGTCAGACTGGCCAGCTTACTTATGTGCGAGTATATATGTTTCACTGGGGTTTAGTTCTGAAACCTGCTCTTTCTACAAGCATAGCAATAGTGTTAACTGGCTGTTTGATCTGGAAAATGTATAGTTTTCCCACACTTATGTGTGGCATATAGCAGCTTTGCAATTCCATTTTCAGGGAATTCTAACAGACCGTTACTGGAAATTACGCAATATGTAATTTTCTGCATAAAGTACTACATGCCTCCACTAATATTGTCCAAAACATCAACTTCCTTTAAAAGTAAGTGGAGCCAATCCACTAGGTTTGTATTTATTTCATATGCTGAATAGGGTAAAATGGGTGGTCGCTATAGCATGATTGATTTCATGGGATGCAATAATCTTTGCTGCATGGACTGCTAGCACTAGTTTTCCAGATAACTACCAGATGTCTAGTCTATGCAACTCAATTTATCTGATGTGGCAAATAGGAACTGTGGATTCATAATGAAATATTAAATGACAGCTTATTGTGGCTGTAACTCATTGAAATGCTAAGTTTAAATGTGTCACTGTCTCACAGAAAATTAATTTTGTCTTGGATGTAGTGGGGAAGGTACCTGTTCATTCACAAACTTATATAATAAAATTCTAGGTCAAACAGGCTATGAGAAAGAGGAAAAATGGCATGTTAAAAGTCATTGTTTTGATTATTTGTGATGACTTGTACTACAATAATTCATTAGGCGTTCATGAATTCCTCATCATGATTATGCAGAACTCTCTACATATCCAAAGGTTATGGATCAGCCTTAACAAGGAGACTCATTTTCTGAGAGTGATTGTTAGATCATGAAACCATCCCATCTCCCTGTTGAATTAGGGAGGTTGCTGAAGTCTTCTGCTCTTAGAATAGGGATGACTTTCCCACCTAAGGCTTCTAATATACTGAACAGCTCAGCAAATAACTTTGGTGAGCCTAAATTATATCTGTATGTATGCAACGCATTATTAATGAACTCTACAGTTTGTTATACATTGCCAATCTCCACCTTCCGTCTGTATCACTGGACTTAATATTCAGTTGGCAAGATCACTACTTCTACCTTGGGCTGCCTATTAAAAATAAAAAATGTGTCATTCCAGAAACTGTTGAACAGTGTAACATGCTTTGGGGAACCTTTACTTTCCTGGAGATGCTATATCTCAGCTGTATGTTTCATTGGTTCAACCCACTTATTTGTTGATTAGTCCCCACACATTAAACTAAATATATAAAATCATTTATTGAAAAATAACCAAACAATATAATAAGGTAACACAGATTAACACTTGAACATTTCTGAAGAGTGACATTGCTAAGTAATTGCTAAGGGGTCTATATTAAAAGACCGTAGAGGTGTTTCAGCGAACACCTCTTGGTCGACATGTAATGAGCGAACACACTAAAGCGCGAACGCTCAAAACAGCGGTTTCTTTCCCTGGGAAAGAAACTGCTAGCACACACACATACACACACACACACACACACACACACACACACACACACACACACACACACTTTAAAACATAACAACGTGGTGGGCTTCACCCCCCCCACACCCCCCAATGTGGGGGCTGTGCTCCCCATACACCCTAACTAAATATACCAACTCTGAGATCGCACTACAAGTGATTTCTTTCCCAGGGAAAGAAATCTCTGTTTTGAGCATTTGCGCTGTAGTGCATTTGCTCATTACGTGTCGACCAAGAGGTGTTCGCTGAAACACCTTTTCGGTCTTTTAATATAGACCCATTGCTAAGTCCATAAAACTCTGCTGTAGTTCCAAAAAATTAACGGTTAGCATCATGACAGTATTATAATTGATTGTTAATCAGTAAATAAAAATACTCACTTCTTGTAGGCACCATCTAAGTAATACATTAACCCCATCAGTCCTCATGTAACTTGATTCTTTTCTGTAATAGATAGGCTGTTAGCTGTCAGTAGCAGGGGATGCAGGACCATAGCAGAAGGAATGTTTCTAGGTCTGTAGCAACCTGATCCTCCATTACTGAGTGTTTCCTACAGTTTTCTGGTTGTTTCCTTGTTTGTGTTTTCCACGCTACCCACTGTGTGCATGTAACATCCACATCAGTGAGCTACATGGTCAGCAAATGTCATTCAGTGGGCTTTATAGTGAATGAGATGGCTTTTGACATGCAGTCCTGGAACCAATTTTATCACTGCATCCAAAACTGCATTTGCACGAGATGATTTTGTGCAAGCTGCTTTTAAGCAAATATCATACACCTGAGTAGCAAAACATTTTCATTTAAGAAACCCTGGCTCTGTATTAGCATTTTGTGCAGTATCAGAGCAGTTATTGCCATGTCAGCATTTCATGTGTCATGAGGATACACCAGTCAAAAAAGTCCAGGGTCTACAGCCGGTATCGCTAGACCAAGCTTCCAAGGATTTCTTCCTCTGCTTGGGAAAGGCTGTGCTAGCCTGATGGTGCTCTAGAAGTAGTTTAGATGCCGATCTTCATAGCTGCATGCTGCATTGTAGTATACTAGAAATAGTGAGATGTGCAGTATATACATTTTTCACTTTAACAGATAAACTATATCTAATATCCCATTAATTCTGTAAATGCCATGTTCTGTATACTTGTACACCTGACTTTACAATATGCTTGGCTTATGGCTGAAAGTGGTCCTTTTGCAAACCAGCTGGTGTAAACTGTGTGGCTAACACCAGAAATCTTTAAATGATCAAATGCAGCAGGTGAAGTGGTCTTTGACTATAAGCCCAATTAAGGAGATGAGCTCAAAACCAGCAAGTATGTACAAATACTCTGTTGAGTCTATTCTATGTAATTAATAAATTGTTGAGCATTTCTAGAGCTTTCAGACTCATGCATCCTTCATCTTCATTGATAAGTAAAATAGAAAATGTTTTGGATTTCAGCAGCAGCTCCAATTGAGACATTATGTTCTCAGTATATTTTCATCCCACTCAGACTAATCTCTAGACACTTGTAAATGCAAAACTGATATGACATTTGAGTTTGCTTTCTCAGCCTTATTAAATGACAGCACAGCATTAATTGTTTCCAGGCCAGGAAATAGTGTGTAGGAGGTTTATGCTTTAAACACATGCTTTAAACAGCATGTGTATCCTATGCCTTGTAAACCAAGTAAAACATTTATTTCTGATATTATGCAGTTCTTTGATATTTTACATATATACCAGAAACATTTATTTTTCAGTTGGGGCATTGAGTCAATCTGTCTTACTAAAATGATGTGTGTTAACTTTTTCTGATTGTTAATGTTGTGAAAACATGCATCTTCTGCTTGTTTGGATATTTTTTTTACCTGTGAACTAAACTGGTGTTAAATGTTGAAGATAGCAGTACTAAGTTTTGCAGCACAGGAAAACCCTTCCTACCTGTACATTGCTTTGTTTCTTTCCTTTGCAGGATGTGTACTCTGATGTTGTGAATCATTCTTTATTAGTATGTCTATGCTTGACAGGTTAACTAACCCTAGAACATAGCTTTTAGGGGCTGTCCAGCATCAAAAAACAGTGAGGGCGTACCTATTCAACCACATTTCACTTCTGAAAGGGCAATTGTCATACATCTTCAACTGTTTTTATTTCCCTCAACATCAAATAAATAAGTAAATAAATAAATAAATAAAATGACATCAATAGTATAGTTAGACCTTTCTTAGCCACAGCTACTCTACATAATTGTCCAGAATAAACTGCACACACACCTCAGAAAAAGATACCCTGTTTTCCTTTCTTTCAGCTTTACCGATTAGTATTTATTTATGTTGAGTAACCTAGAAAGTTCAACTAGGCAAGAGCACTTTTTCAGGAGATGCCCATGGAAAAAAGCTCTATGTACACAGCTTTCTGAACAAATTTTCTCCAGCCTGTCTAAACACCTTCTTGAGTCATTCCTGGAAACAGGCCATAATCTTGGTATGATGAATGAAAGGAAAAAAGTAAATAAAAATAAATAAATTGGGCTGTAGAGAGAGAAAGCAGCTACTGATATCAGATAAGGTACATTGGTAATTTGTACAGCATTCCCCAAATTACATACCAAAAAAAAAAATATATATATATATATATATATATATATATATATATATATATATATATCTGTTCTGCTTGGAACTTTAGTACATTAACAGTGATGTATATGATGAAATTCTGATTCATTATCACAAGTATAAGATTTAACACTGTTATCCCTGCTACAGCCAAAAAAAAGGCCAGTTTTAACTCCATAGCAGCAAATCAAATTTCAAATTGTATAGTCCTACCTCTGCATTTTTATTTATTTATGTATTTATTTAAGTTTTATACATTTGAAATGGGGGGAAATAGCAGAACAAATTTGTCTTAAGTCAAAACGTAGAACTCCTTTTCTCTTCAAATCAGGTGCACCATTACACAGCTAGATTAAAAGGTATATCACTACATACTGTATACTACACATCACTGAAATACTTTTCTACAAGCATCAGGCTGAGGATGAGAATGTTGATTGCCCTTTTCCATGGGAAATCCCTGCCAGTGTGATTTCCAACTGTATTCTGGCAGAGATTTGTTTTGTGAAATTTCGCCCTTCGTTGATTTGATGTGCCCTTAGAGATGGTATGCATACGTTTGTGGGTTGGGGGGGGGGTTGGACGCAGGTGAAGTGGTCTTTGACTATAGACTGTGGTATGTATGTTGGACTTTTAGTATTTAGGTTTCAGTAGTGAAACCAGATTAAAATCATTGTTTTGTGACTAAGACATTTGCAGATGCTTCCACCAACCAGCAAAACGCACTGATGTTCTTCAGTATGTTCAGCCGTATATTGGCTTTCACCTGCTTTGGGTAGATGATACAATACAAATCATAAATTGACTACTGCTGGAACTTCTGCTGCTACTAATACCACTAATGCTTCTCCTGGTACTTCTGCTACTGCTGCTACATCTGCTACTGCTGGTAGTACTATAACTACTGTTGCTGTTACTCCTACTACTGCTGCAACTTCTGCTGCTTCTAGTACCACTAATGCTTCTCCTGGTACTTCTGCTACTGCTGGTAGTACTATTACTACTGTTGCTGTTACTGCTACTACTGCTGCAACTTCTGCTGCCACTAGTACCACCAATGCTTCTCCTGGTACTTCTGCTACTGCTGCTACATGTGCTACTGCTGGTAGTACTATTACTACTGTTGTTGTTACTGCTACTACTGCTGCAACTGTTACTGCTGCTGCTGGTACCACTAATGCTTCTCCTGGTACTTCTGCTACTGCTGCTACATCTGCTACTGCTGGTAGTACTATTACTACTGTTGTTGTTACTGCTACTACTGCTGCAACTGTTGCTGCTGCTGCTAGTACCACTAATGCTTCTCCTGGTACTTCTGCTACTGCTGCTACATCTGCTACTGCTGGTAGTACTATTACTACTGTTGCTGTTACTGCTACTACTACTGCAACTATTACTGCTGCTGCTAGTACCAATAATGCTTCTCCTGGTACTTCTGCTACTGCTGCTACATCTACTTCTGCTGCTAGTACTATTACTACTGTTGCTGTTACTGCTACTACTGCTGCAACTATTACTGCTGCTGCTAGTACCACTAATGCTTCTCCTGGTACTTCTGCTACTGCTGCTACATCTGCTACTGCTGGTAGTACTATTACTACTGTTGCTGTTACTGCTGCTACTGCTGCAACTATTACTGCTGCTACTAGTACCAATAATGCTTCCCCTGGTACTTCTGCTACTGCTGCTACATCTGCTACTGCTGGTAGTACTATTACTACTGTTGCTGTTACTGCTACTACTACTGCAAATATTACTGCTGCTAGTACTACTATTACTACCTCTGCTGCTTTTGGCACTGCTGGTACTACTAGTACTACTACTGCTGTTGCTGCTAAAACTACTTTTAAATATTCCTACTATTGCAATGCATTTCTGTTTCAAAACTGAACAACAATTCTATCTATTATGTTGTTTATTATTCCGCAATAACTGTAACAGGTTGTGCTGAAAATGGGTATCTGTCCACTCCACTTACTTTACCTCAAAAAAAAAAAAAAAAAAAAAAAAAAAAAAGACACTTTATTGTAATTTTAAAAAAGTTATTTTTGTATCAGGGGAGCACATATAATTAAAGATTGTATTTGGCTATTCATCTGTAACTCAAACAGTTATACATGGTCACTACATCCAGATTTATTTAATTTTATTTGATTTCATCTGTTACAGAAGGTTTATGCTCTGTTTTTAGAAAAGACAATGTAGAGGGAGATTGGTTAGCACACTGTATAACTCTTCCTATTCTGGAGGAGGAGGAGGGTTTCTGATCTTGATGCTAGCACAGAAGAATGTTTTTCTTGTGGTGACAATCCTTTGTTTAAGGAAGAACTCTAGGCTGTGCTGGAAGAAGACAAGGCTGTAAGAAGTGATACATGGGAGCCTGTACAGCATCACAAAATTGGGTTATGCAGCTGAAAAGGCTTTCTTAGACATAACAAAGATGGGACAAAGGAAAATTGATGTAATTATATTGACATAAAGAATAGCTCCACTTGTGGTAGGAGATGAAAAAAAAAAAGACAAGAATAGAATAATTTGTTGTAATGAAGGGATATTGGCAGGAAAAAAGGTTTACCTTGGCAGGTATTTATATTCACCCTGTGACCATAGATGTTCTTCGTGTTTCACTGTTGCAGTCATCACATTTGGGTTATCCCTGCCAGGGTAGCCCTCGGCTGGCCCAAATACCAGAGGCTTAGTATTTCTGCGTCGGTTGCTGTTGCTTCAGGACTGATGTCAGGTCATCAGTAGTATAAAGTAAGGCAGCTGATGCCATTACATCAGTCTTTCTTGCCAACGAGCCTGAAGCAGAAGCAGTTCGCATGAGTGCTGGTCAGCCACTACCTGAGTTCGTCTTCTGAATTAAAGCTGAAGTCTTCTAAAGCTAAGTACCCCATTGGGGATCCTTTTTTCTTGCTGTAACCAATGCCAGAAAAAGTTAACAATTGTCTCACCTTTGGAAAGCAAATACCACACCGAGACTTTCATTCTCACTGTGTCACTTGTTTAGGCCCAAACCATGATGTCCCCCACTGTCGCTTTTGTGCTTTGTTTAATGCCAGAACTATACGTCGTTGGGCCCTTATTGTAGCTAGATTTTTTCGCTTACAGTCCTCGAATTCTGATATGGCTTTGGTAAGCCATCTGACAGCAGATCTTCTAAAAAAACATAAGGATAAAGACAGAGACAGACCGCACATGTCCAAACCTACCGACGACATTTCTGTTAAGCTAGTCATCAGTTCTCCGGTCCTCAGTGAGGCGCTTTCACAGCCCCTGATGCCCACTTCTGTGGATTCACAGGCCGCTACTGAGACCCTTTTGGAGTCCGGTATGCCGCAAAACTCTTCTTCGACTAAGGATCCTGTGGTTGTCTCTACAATGGATAGGTCCTGAGCCGCTGAGCAGGAAGCTGAGCGGCTCAGGGAAATACTTTACACTACCGATTCTCGACACAAACCGACAACTTCCTTCATGTCTACTGTTCTTTCGAAAACTACCAACTTTCTAAGGCCCAGGTTATGAACCACACCTAAGAAACCAACGACCCAATCTCAGGCACCTGCTCCCTTGCCTCAGACTCAAATGCTGAAAATGGCGGAAGACCTTATCACGCTGATTAGGGGAAGCTAAGCTACCCCTTCCAAAAGAAAAATAAATCTGTCCCCACTAGTTTTATGTGAACAGGAGTCTGATGACTCTGATGCATCTGAATATGAAGACATGCAACCCTTCTCTGCTTATGAGGATTCTGATGCAGAGGAATCCATTCCTTCAGCCTCTCCACCTGAAGACTTTTCCTTTGGGGAAACCCTGCATACCTTAAGGGAGCATTTCCAATGGGAATGTCAGGACTACCCTCAGTCTAAAAAGGAATTCAGAGAATTCTTAGATCTACCACAGCACAGGCCCCTGGCCAGTCCCTCAGTCCTGGATGTTGTGGACAATGTTTTTCTGGAATCCAGTTTGAATCCTGACATCTTCCCTCCTGCTCCCAAAAACCCTGACAGGTATTGCAGAGTCCCTGACTCACACAAATTTATTTTCAAAAATCCTACTGTTGACCCGGAGGAAATTTCACAAGGACCTATATGAATTAAAGCAACATCTGCTAAGAATCCCACCCCCTCGGATAGGGATTCCCGAGCACTAGACAGATGGGTTAAAAAAGTATACACCTCTGCTACTCTTGCTATTAGAGCACTAAATTGTCAGTTCCATATGCTAAACTTTCAGCAACATTCCATGGAACTCATCAAACAAAAAGTGTCTTCCTTTCCTGCTTGTGCAGAATCTAAAGAGTTACAAGAGCTAAGCACTCCTTACACTGTGGTTTTGATGCCCTAGAAGCTTATTGCAGGGCAGCAGTCACTGGTTCTGTCCTTAGAAGGCATGCTTGGCTTAAGGAACAGCCCTTGCCAGACCATGTCAAATCTAAATTATTGGATGCACCCTTGCACAAAGACAACTTATTTGGCACTGAGGCAGAGGAGGTCTTAAAACAGATGGAAGGAAAAGCTAAATTAATGCAGACAGTTAAGAATTTTCTACAGGTCCACCCACCCAGGTTCAGCAGGCATTACCCCTCCAAGCACTTGTCCTTTCCTGCCCCGACCAGGTCAGTTCAGCCCAGACCCCGGGGAAGCAGACCCCCCCAGACAGCAGCCACAGGGAATGCAGAGATAAAAGCAGTGGAGTTCCTCCACTTCAGACTGCAACAGTGAAACATGAAGAACATAGTACAGTTGTGTACACTTGCTATAAATGTAGATGTTCAAGTGTATTCAGTGTTGCAGTCCTGGTTTCCCTCCCTCCATCCCCCTCTTCTCTCTCTCTCTCTCTCTCTCTCCTTACAAGGAACTTTTTGGTATTTACTTTCAACTGCTGGGGTTCTTCCACCATATCCTGGCTCCCACTTGGGGGCTCCTGACAATTAGGGCAAGAAAAACTGATGTAATGGCATCGGCTGCCTTACTTTATACTACTGACGACCTGACTATAGTCCTGAAGTGACAGCAACTGATGCAGAAATACTAAGCCTCTGGTATTCGGGCCGGCCGAGGGCTACCCTGGCAGGGATAACCCAAATGTGATGACTGCAATAGTGAATACACTCGAACATCTACATTTATGGAAAGTGTACACAACTGTACTTTGTGAAGCTTAGAATTATAGGAGAAATAATAAGTGTCCATCAGGTATTTTATTTGTAAGTTGTGACTGGAATTTAGTTTACAGCAGTAAAGATGTGCCAGGCACTAGAAGGAGAACTACTAGAGGGTAGATTTTTTGAAAAAATATACAAAAGTGTTTGGTATGGAGAATGTTATTTTGGTAGCCATAATTCAGACATAGTTTACATACAATAACTGGACTAAGCTAGATAGACACTTTTAGCTCAATTCTAGCAGACTTCTTGAAGTAGGTGACTTACTCCAGCATAAGCCTGCTTTGCTGGTAGGCCTTATACTGGAGTGAATCACTGACACCAAAAGCAAAGCCATCAATACATATATATGGGGAACTGAATACCATCAACTCCCCCTTTGAGCGACATCTGTTTAGTCAACAAAAATGTTCAGCCAGTGTGAAAGAGTGCAAAATTCATGGTGTTGGAAAATATGCCTTTTCCCCAGTATTGTGTGATCTCGGAATTAGTATATATAATTAGCAATGTTTTATTCTATTTTTTTTTTTTGTTTATGTTTTGCATGTGCCGAGATTGTTGCTTAGTGCATGCATAGCATTTTGACGTTAGAAAAGTTGATGTTTTCTGGTCGGCTTTATGAACATCGATATTTGGTTGTTTCACTAAAACTTAGCACACCTGTATATATTATATATTATATATATTATATTATATTATATATGTGTATGTATATATATCTATATCTATATATATCTATATATCTATATCTATATATATATATATATATATATCTATATATATATATATATATATATATATATATATATATATATATATATATATATATATATATATATATATATATATATATATATATATATATCTATATATATATATCTATATATATATATATATATATATATATATATATATATATATATATATATATATATATATATATATATATATATATATATATATATATATATATATATATATATATATATATATATATATATATATATATATATATATATATATATATCTGTGGCGAGCCCTAACGGGGACAGCCGAAAGAATATGATGATATATATATATCTATATATCTATATATATATATATCTATATATATATATATATATATATATGCAGCAAGAATATATTTTGAATGCTTTGAGACCCACCCAGTCTCTCATAAGTGCATACCTGACCATGCGCCTATGAGACCTACAGTAAAGATACAAATAACTAAAATAAACATAAAATAAAAGAAAGACATTGACATTACCACATATATTTGTTAAAAGGAAATGATTTTAACAAATGGATAATGAGCAAAGTTCAAGAGTTATTACAGTAGACAGAAATTGTTTCTTAGGTGCTAATAGAATGTGAGATAAAATGAAAATTGACTTTAAAATGCAGTAGAAGTAATTGAGAAAGTGATGTGGGAGAAAAGCAATGAAAAACTATTTTGAAGGACTTTGAAAAAATGAAAAGGTTGCAGAGGAGGAGGAGACTTACAGATTAAGATGAAGAGCAGTTGTGGTATGCTGAGCAGAAAATAAGTGAATATTTGGATAATATACACAAGTTTAGGAAAATAGTGGGTAACATTTTTATAGTAATCCCAGAGCACAGTATTCTTACTTAGCCAGCAACAGAAAGTGGCAAAATCTGTGTTAGAACTCAGAGACCATGTGACAGAAAGGATAATTAGGAGTCTAAGAGATAATGGAGATAAAGCATTAACTGCCTCCTTAGCCCTGGCCATACCACTACCCCTGCCCCGTCTCTCCTAATAACACTGACCCTATAGCTACCCAGTTCAACTTACACTTCATTAAATCCATAGTCACCCGATTAGGTTCCCAGAGCACCAACCCACTTACCATTCCTACTCATATCCCAGTCTACCCCAACCTCCTCACTTTTAATACCATTCAAACCAACTACATAAAAAAACTCTTCACCAAGCTTAAACCCTGTTGTCTTCCAGCTGACCTACTTCCTAATGAATTTCTAAATATTTCAGCTCCCTGTGTCACTTACCCCATTTCTATCTTGATTAATCATTCAGTTACAGAACGGTGCATCCCTCCTCTCTGGAAATTATAACACATCATTCCCCTCCACAAAGGCGGACGCTCCAGGGAGCTAACCAACTACTGTCTCATAGCCATCCTCTCCCCCCTCGCAAAAATATTAGAAAAATGCATCCACAAACAACTCCTATACCACCTACTTAGTCTCAACTTGCTGTCTCAGCATGGGTTTCGTCCTAAACATAGTACTAGCACAGCTCTTATATCTTTCACCAATACCATTCACAATCTCATAAATGAAGGTTACTCTGTCTCTTCTATTTTTCTCGATTTGTCACTGTTTCTCATCAACTACTTCTAGACAGACTCTCATCTTATGGCCTCACTACTGCATCCCTAACCTCGTTGCACAGTTATTTTTTTCAACCATCAGCAAGCACTAAATGGGCTAACAGTCTCTCCCCCCTACTCCCCATCTCAGTCGGCATACCCCAAGGCTCCATTCTTGGCCCCCTCCTCTTTACCATATTTACTATCAATCTCAGCTCTGTAACTCAGCTGGGTCACATTGTCCAGTACGCTGATGACTCCACACTTATATGCTCAGCCCCCTCACCACAAGAACCTCAAATAAAAATGCAAACTTCCTTTCAGTACATAGAAAGATACCTCTGTGCACATCAACTCATACTTAACCCAAACAAAACTAAGATTATTGCCTTTAGAAACAAATTATCCAAACCTGGACAGTTCCCTCTCACAATCCTGTCCTCAAATGGAACCATAATACAACCTACTAGCCAGGCTAAACTGCTAGGTGTCACAATAGATGACTACCTAAAATTTGACAAGCATATCTCTTTTAGTTCATGCCAAACATGGTACCCTCTATAGGGCTAAACCATACCTCACTCAGTGTGCCAGAATAGCCACTGCTGGGTCACACCTGCTTTCCACCCTCCTATACGGATCTCAAATATTCACAAAGCTATGTAAGTATGAGTTCAATAACCTTGAATCCTGCTATAATAAAATCACCAAGTTTGCTACTAATCAGCCTTACAAGACTCACCACTGCACTGCACTCTCCCAGCTCAACTGGTTAGAACTCCCTAATCTTTTATCACGCAACCAAATAACCATGGCCCACAAAATAATATACCGATGCAGTAACTGCCCCGCTCTCTCTCTAACCTTGTCCAACTTAGTACTATTACCCGGTCTCTCAGATCCTCCAACAAGCTAATACTAAAGGTATCCCGCCCCCACAACTACCATGGTGACTCCTTTTATTCCCACAAAATAGCCAAACTGTGGAACTCTCTTCCACAGTCCATCACACAAAATCCTCACCACCATGAGTTCAAACAACTCCAAACAAATTACCTAGCCAAACACTGGCTTTGCTCCTGTCATTCTCCAGGCTACTACCTCCCATACCTTAACCTACTTTACCTCCAGATATACTCTCTGCATCTTTGTTCTAACTTTGCTGACCCATAACAGCTTGCACTCTGTTTTAATTTGATTGTCATAATTTTTTATTTTTTTATTTCAGACATTCTGTACATAGTTAACAACTCCATGCCTTTCATCACTGTTAATATTCTACATACTGTCTCTGATTTTATTTTATTTTGTGCACACTTTGTAATTAGTATTTCTAACTTAACAATAGTCTCTGTAATTAGTATTTCTGTTTAACCTTACAGACTCTGTATAATTGTGTATTATTGTTTGTTTTCTATAATGTCTACTGTATTATATTAATTATAATTAATGTAAGCTTTGTTACTGCTTGTGGAGCTTTTCTCCCCAGGCCTCCACTGCAAACGGGCTTCTGGCCCAGTCAGACATAATCTGGTTAACAAATGTAATAAATAACTAAATAAATAAATAAATATGTGGGCAATTTTATTTAAATCTATGTAGAGCAAAGACGTGTATGTGTGTGTGTGTGTGTGTGTGTGTGTGTGTGTGTGTGTGTGTGTTTGTGTGTTTATGTGTGGGGGTACAATTGGAAGATTTTTTTTTTGCATGACACAGATATTTCAAAGCTTGCCAATGTGAAGGCTCAACAGTTAACTATATAAAGCAGAACTAAAAAACATGATGTATAATTAAGCAGCAGGGAAATCCATGGATAAATGTGAAAATTAGATGAAAGAAGAAGCTTTTGCATACTGTTTTCAAAGTATGGATACTTGCATTGTCAAAAAAGGCAGTAGTGATAGTATTACTTACGGAGGGTCAGGATCCTGTATATTCTGTATCATACAGACCAGTTTAGATACTAAATCAACATTACAAGTGTTTGTATCAATATTAGTTAAAAGAATGGCAAAAGTGTTGGACATGGGTCTGTTTTTTAAAGTTATGCTGATGAACATGCATCAGTGTGGTTTTGTGGTAGGGAGACAATCATTTTATTATATTAATATAATGATGATTTAGAGATAATATATATATGTACATACATACATACTTCATCATTACATCATTGTTTATTAGCTTGGATGCAGAAAATGTGTGCAGGGTATTTGCATTCCCAAATTGTATAATATTTATTTTTTTATTTTTATTTATTTTTCATTTGTTTACCGGGGATGTCTGACTGGGCCAGAGGCCCGCTTTCAGCAGAGGCCAGAGAGAAAAGCTCCTTCATAAAAGCTCCTTCATAAAAAATGTTATATGCAAATTCATGCTCTGCAATACCAGCAACTGGGGATACACAAGCTAGTGCATTTCTTTGTGCCAGTCCGAAGCCCGGATAAATGGGGAGGGTTGCGTCAGGAAGGGCATCTGGCATAAAACCTCTCCAAAAAAATTCATGCAAATATTTCCATACCGGATCGGTCGAGGACCGGGTTAACAACGACAGCTACCAGTACTGTTAGCCAACAGGGTGCTGGCAGAAATTCGGCTACTGTTGGCCGAAGGAGGAGAAGAGGCGGAAGGCATGACTAAAGGCAGGATGAGAGGAGAAAGGCTAGGACTGTGGCAGTGAGGGTCGGAACTTTGAATGTTGGCAGTATGACTGGTATAGGGAGAGAGCTAGCTGATATGATGGACAGAAGGGAGGTTGGTATATTGTGTGTGCAAGAGACCAAATGAAAGGGGAGTAAGGCTAGATGTATCAGAGGTGGGTTCAAATTGTTTTATCATGGTGTGGATGGGAGGAGAAATGGCGTAGGAGTTATCCTGAAGGAACAGTATGCTAACAGTGTTTTGGAGGTGAAAATAGTGTCGGATAGAGTGATGTTTATGAAGCTGGAAATTGATGGTGTAATGATGAATGTTGTTAGTGCATATGCTCCACAAGTTGGTGTGCGATGGATGAGAAAGAAAAATTTTGGAGTGAGTTGGATGAAGTGGTGATGACTGTACCCAAGGGTGAGAGAGTGGTGATTGGAGCAGATTTCAATGGGCATGTAGGTGAAGGGAACAGAGGGTATGAGGAAGTGATGGGTAGGTATGGTGTTAAACAAAGGAATGCAGAAGGTCAGATGGTAGTGGATTTTGCGAAAAGGATGGACATGGCTGTGGTGAATACGTATTTTAACAAGAGGGAGGAGCATAGGGTGACATACAAGAGTGGAGGAAGATGCACACAGGTGGAATATATCTTATGTAGGAGGGCCAGTTTGAAGGAGATTGGAGACTGTAAAGTGGTGACTGGGGAAAGTGTAGTTAGGCAGCATAGGATGGTGGTTTGTAAGATGACGGTGATCAAGAAGAGGAGGAGGAGTGTGAGGGCAGCACCAAGGATCAAATGATGGAAATTGAAAAAGGATAATTGTGAGGTGGAGTTCAGGGATGAGTTAAGACAGGCACTGGATGGCAGTAAAGAGTTACCAAATAGCTGGGTAACTACAGCAGAGCTAGTAAGGGAGATGGCTAGAAAGGTGCTTGGTATGACATCTGGACAGAGGAAGGACGACAAGGAGACATGGTGGTGGAATGAGGAAGTACAGGAGAGTATACAGAGAAAGAGGTTGGCAAAGAAGAAGTGGGATTGTCAGAGAGATGAAAAAAGTAGACAGGAGTATAAGGAGATGAGGTGCATGGCAAAGAGATAGGTGGCAAAGGCTAAGGATAAGGCATATGAATAGTTTGATGAAAGGTTGGACACTAAGGAGGGATAAAAGGATCTGTACCGATTGGCTAGACAGAGGGACCAAGCTAAGAAAGATGTGCAACAGGTAAAGGTGATAAAGGATAATGAGGGAAACATACTCACAAGCGAGAAGAGTGTGTTGAGGAGATGGAAAGAGTACTTCGAGGGGTTGATGAATGAAGAGAATGAGAGGGAGAGAAGGTTGGATGATGTGGGGATAGTGAATCATGAAGTACAATGGATTAGCAAGGAGGAAGTAAGGATAGGTATGAAGAGAATGAAGAATGGAAAGGCTGTTGGTCCAGATGACATACTTGTGGAAGCATGGAGGTGTTTAGGTGAAATGGCAGTGGAGTTTTTAACCAGGTTGTTTAATGAAATCTTGGAAAGTGAAAGGATGCCTGAGGAATGGAGAAAAAGTGTTTTGGTACCGATTTTTAAGATTAAGGGTGATGTGCAGAGTTGTAGTAACTACAGAGGGATTAAATTGATCAGTCACAGCATGAAGTTATGGGAAAGAGTAGTGGCAGCTAGGTTAAGAAGGGACGTGATGATTAGTGATTAGCAGTATGGTTTCATGCCGGGAAAGAGGACTACAGATGCGATGTTTGCTCTGAGAGTTTTGATGGAGAAGTACAGAAAAGGTCAGAAAAGGTTGCATTGTGTTTTTGTAGACTTAGAGAAAGCATATGACAGGGTGCCTTGAGAGGAGTTGTGGTATTGTATGAGGAAGTCGGGAGTGTCAGAGAAGTATGTAAGAGTGGTACAGGATATGTACGAGGGTAGTGTGACAGCGGTGAGGTCTGCGATGGGAGTGACGGATGCATTTAAGGTGGAGGTGGGGTTACTTCAAGGATCATCTCTGAGCCCTTTCTTATTTGCAATGGTGATGGACAGGTTGACAGACAAGATCAGGCAGGAGTCCCCGTGGCCTATGATGTTTGCAGATGACATTGTGATCTGTAGTGAGAGTAAGGAACAGGTGGAGGAGACCCTGGAGAGATGGAGATATGCTCTAGAGAGAAGAGGAATGAAGGTCAGCAGGACTAAGACAGAATATATGTGTGTGAATGAGAGGGAGTATTGAGGAATGGTGAGGATGCAAGGAGTAGAGGTGGCGAAGGTGGATGAGTTTAAATACTTGGGATCAATAGTTCAGAGTAACAGTGAGTGTGGAAGAGAGGTGAAGAAAAGAGTGCAGGCAGAATGGAGTGGGTGGAGAAGAGTGTCAGGAGTGATTTGTGACAGACGAGTACCAGTAAGAGTGACAGGGAAGGTCTACAAGAGGGTAGTGAGACCAGCTATGTTATATGGGTTGTAGACAGTGGCATTGACAAAAAGGCAGGTGTTTGAGCTTGATGTGGCAGAGTTAAAGATTCTATGATTAGCACTGGGTGTGATGAGGGTGAACAGGATTAGGAATAAGTATATTAGAGGGTCAGCCCAGGTTGGAAGGTTTGGAGACAAAGCCAGAGAGGCAAGATTACGTTGGTTTGGACATGTGCTGAGGAGGGATGCTGAGTATATTGGGAAAAAGATTGTAAGGATGAAGCTGCCAGGTAACAGGAAAAGAGGAAGGCCTAAGATAAGATTTATGGATGTGGCGAGAGAGGACATGCAGGTGGTTGGTGTGACAGAGCGAGATGCAGAGGACAGGAAGAAATGGAAACAGATGATCTGCTGTGACGACCCCTAATGGGAACAACCGAAAGATGATGATGAATACCAGAAAGACATAATGATTTTACAATACATTGCAAAAAAACACAGTACAGTATAATACAGAAAATATAGGCAGTAAGTAAGCTAAACAACCAATTGACAATAACAAAGAGATGTCTAACAAAACATACAGTACAGAATAATGATATTCTGAGTGGATAAAAATGCTAATTAGCAAACTGACAAATAAAAGTAGATTGTACCATCATAGGGACATGGTAGATTTTTAGGTGAAATATCTTGATAGAGAAGGAAAATGTTATGAAAAGCATATATTATGGTAGAGAAGGCAAGAAAAAATAGATGTTAGTGGTAAATATACCTCAAACAGTGACAGCAAGGCAAGGTGGAGCTGAGCTGATAAGGAAGGAAAGAAGATGCAAATAAAAGACTTGAGACAGGTGTAAAGTGATTTCAGAAGTCCTGAATTATAGGTAGGTAGACAGAAGATGAAATTTGGTGGGCACTGAAAAAAGAAGCTTAGAATATAAAAAGAGAAAAGATATTATGGTTGAAAGAAAAAGGATGGACTGAATAGATCAACCTGCGTTAGTGCATAGCCAGGTGTTAGCTAGGTGTTCTTTAAGCAGTGCTTTAAATTTGCATGTATTGCTAGTGCTAGTATCATTTGAGGTATGGAATTCCAGGACTCGGATATTTGATGGAAGAATGGGGAATAGCCGGGATAGTTATTAGGTGTAGTTGGTGTAAGTAATAATTTGTTGGAGGATCTTGGTGTTCTGTTGTTAGGGTAGGGCTGAACTAAGTTCTTACGTGATGGACAGCAGTCTGGATGGTGAAAGAATGATATCTTTCATCAGAAAAATTTATAATGGATTAAAGACAAAAATAAATATGGGAGGAGTCCGTTCTGACAAGCTGAGTTTGAATAGAGGGAACAAACAATAATGTCCTCTTTTCCCATCTACAATTTGCTTTATACTTGGAGTTTCTAACCAGAAATATGTATGATTCACACATTCAGGGATATAATTGCTGTGGTAGTTAAGAAAACTAGTTCTGTTTGGAGATGCTATTATCTTGTAATTGACAAATCCTGAATCTGACATTATGGTGTTGTGGGATACTTTAAGACAGTTACAAGTATTTCAGGGTATAAAATAAACAAAAATAAAACATAAGCTATAACTGTATAGTATTGGCTACACTTGAATTAGTTCAACAATACCCATATTTATGGCAACATGAAAAGATGAAGTATTTTTGATGTATGAATTAAAGTGTTTCTTTTGTAGCAGCTGTAGATGTGGGAAGAGACAAAGCAGAAGATTATCAAAAAAGCAGGAGATCGGAAACTGATGAATGTGGACAGTAAGATTTAGGTAGTGCAAATTTGATAGTTCCTTTGGTTTTAGATAGCAAAGAGTTAAAGAAAGATGACAGTAGTAAAGTGGGATAAGTTGATTCTTCTTGTATAACAGGGCTGTTTAGGAATACCTGTTTGAAGGGATATTTTAAAGCTATGTAATTGAGACTTTGTGTGTGTGTGTGTGTGTGTGTGTGTGTGTGTGTGTGTGTGTGTGTGTGTGTGTGTGTGTGTGTGTATGCATGTTTGTGTGCATGTAAATATGATTGTAGAGTGTTTTGTCAATGTGCAAATGCATTGAAACAAAGTAAATCACTGCTATCCCATCAACAACATTCTTAATGAAAAACAAAATCATTGAAAAGCAAAGCAGTCGCAAAAAGAAAACAAATATTTTTCCTGTGCAATTGCTTAACCCAAATGCTAGCAGTACCGACAGGAGTACTTTACCTGAATAGTGGTACTGTTATGGATTGGGTTTTTCATAAGGGAATGTATAGGACTGGGGACAGGTGCAAGTTTAAGATTAGGGTTAGCTTCACAAAGCCTCCAGCGCATCCTGAATCATGACTGCTAACCCTAAATCTGCCTCTGTCCCTAACTCTAACCCTAATTCTACACATTATCTTATCAAAAATCATTTCAATAGCAGAACTAGTATTCAGACACATTATGCTTGTAGGTATTGTTGGGGTTTGGATTAGGTGATTGCAAAAGGAAAACTAGTTACTTCCATTTGAGACTGTTTGTTTGTATTGTTTTTTGATCAGAATGGTGTTAATATTTTCCATTGATGTAGTTTCTTTTGATGCTTTTGTGTATTAATGGAACTTCCTGTAGTGAGATATATATCGATATCTATGTCTATATCTATGTCTGTATCATCTAGATCATCTCTATCTATCCATATGCCCATCTATATATCTTATAGTTTCCTGTATGTATATATGTATTCATGCTGTCTACATAGTAAAGCAGCTACTGTAATTGAATTTAACAACCTAGATTTAATATATATTTAATTTTTAAAGTATACTTTTTCTAGTCTTCTTGGGCATTTTGTTTTTAAGATATTTGTTTTTTTTTTCAGTTCTCTCGTGTGCTGAGGAACAGAGCGTGGCCCACTTTTAAACAGGCGAAGTCAAAGATCTCACCATTGCACAGCAGTGACTTCTGTCCGACCAACTGCCACATTAATGTCATGGAGGTGTCCTATCCGAAGACTTCTACCTCTCTTGGAAGTGCCTTTGGAGTTCAGCTGGACAGCCGAAAGAATGCACTAAATGATAATGAGGGCAAAAACACAGATCACGGTAACAGCATACATGTTTACTTTTCCATGTTTCAACTTTAAGGTCAGGCCAGGCACAACCGTCATATAACTGTAATAGATACTAAGGGCTCCATGGACTTAGAAATTGAAATATAGTTTTTACTTTGAAATCTGCAGTTTAGTTATTCTTATAAATATGCAAGTGCACTGTCCAAAAGTCTTATAAGGAGAATAAATACCTCAGACATGCAAATCATATTTAAGAATCTAGAGGTGTTCCATAAGAGAAAAGAATCTCCAGATGTATCATAAGAACCAGCAGTACTCCTGAGTTGCTCCTAACAAGATGAAATTGCACCTTATGAGTTCACCTGGATAACAGACAAATTAAATGATGCATTATAAAGCATGCTAAACCTATTATATTCAGTTGCATGAACTTATCGTACTAGTGAGGACTCTTCAACTTCAGCTTTATTTAAGTGCCTGTAAACAGCTGCCATAAAATTTAGCAAAATAAAGGGCAAACAAAATATAAATACAAACATCCTTAACACTAGTCAAGGATAAACAAAATATAAATACAAACATCCTTAAAGCTAGTCAGTATTTGAGAATCTTATAGCAAACCTGGAAGTAACTTTCACAAATAAGGACCTCTGTAACTGAAAGCCTGAGAACCAAGTGATCCTAAGTTATAGGGTGGGACAACTTTAATTACAGGTTGCTTTATATGAATTTAAGCACTTTCAAAAAGCACTCAAGTATTTCTAGACCAGTGATCACTAGGACTAACCTTTTTGTATGAAAGGCAAATCAGGACACATGGTGAAGACAGGGGCCACAAAGTCTTTGAGAAAGTAATGGATTTTTTTAACATTAAATAATTATTTCAAAAAGTATATTCACAGAAAATGAAAGCACAGCAATTATTACTGAACATGTGTCTATTTATTGATATGGTGGCAGTGCATGTGTATTAGGAACCTGGGTCTACTACATTTAATATTGTAAGAATCAGTAAAGCAGAATTTCTCATTAACATCTTTATAAGCAAGGCAGCAGCTCTGACTACTGTTTGTCTACTGTGCATTAACAGCCAGCAGCATATTAATGCAATTGTCTGTCACGTAATAACAAATCAAGTTGTGCAGTGACATTCATAAAGCAAAAAATTTAACTGCCACCTATCTGACAATCAGCCAGTTACTGGACATCCAAGTCAGCAGGGTAACTGCAATTCTGTTCACAGTCAATGGGTAATCCAGTTGTGCAGTAGCATTAGTAAAGTAAAAATGTTGTATCTGTCTCCATCGGTAGTATTAATGCAATTCCTTGCACAAGGCAGCAATGAGAAATGCAGGGATGATAACAAAGTGATGATTCTGTCACTAATTTCTGTGTAAGCCAACAGTATTACAGCAATTATTTTAATGAAAACCTGTCTGCACATCCATCTACACAACAGCAGTATAAATGTAATTACCTGCACAAGCAATGACAAATCCAGCTCTGACTACCATACTTTTTTATGTAAGTTGGCAGTGTTGCCGCTGATCTTTCCATAATGACAAATCCATTTGTGTAACAACTTAAGTAAAGCGAAAATCCAACTTCCATTGCTGACATCTGCTGTATTAATGCAGCTATTTTCACAAGGCAGCAACAATAAATCCAGTTCTGGACTGACATTTCTAACGATCGTCACTTTCTATGTAAGTCAGCAGTAGTACTGGAGTTCTTCTCATAATGATAAAAACATTGTGCATTGACACTAGTAAAGAATTCTAAACACCATCTGTCTACATCCACAGTGTTAATGTAATTTTTTACGCAAGGCAGAAATGACAATTTCACTTCTGCAGTGATATCAGCAAAGTTGAAAATGATTCCACTTTGTCCATAGGTCAGCAGTGTTACTGCATTTCTTTTTGTAACTGCAAATGTGTTTGTTCAGTGTAATTAATAATGTGAAGTATACAAGTACTATCTTTTCAGATACATCAGCAATACTGTTGCACTTAGTTGTACAAACTGATAAATCTAGTTCTGCACTGACTTTAGTAAAGCTAAGTTCCATGTATAATAGGTAAATACTAGACTAGCTGCCCTTGTGGGCCATTTTAAGCCTAGACAATTTTGTATTCAAAGATGAGAATCAATCCCTGTACATACGTCTGTGAGGTAAATGCCTTAACCCTTATGCCAAACCCTCAGCAGTATCATTGCAATTCTAACCACCTTTGTAGCTAACCGCTATTAATGCTATTTTTTTTTTTCAAAAATAGAGAGAAGTCTAGGTTTGTATACTGTTTAGTAAATAATTGTAGCAGGTAGCTGGTTATATCAGCCCCTTTTTGATATTAAAACAGTCATACAGTAGAAAGTTGATTATACGAACTAATTGGGACCTAGGGTAGCTCAGCTAATCAAACTGTTCAGATTATTAAACATATAATTGAACCAGATAAAAACTTGTTCAAATCTTGTTTTTTTTCTGCATGCAGGAATACGCTTTTCAACCATTCACTGATTCCAGTGGACAATAAAGAATATTTTTCACAAATGAGATGGCTACAGGCTCAAAAAAACATGCTCAAGCCAATATGTATAATGTTTACATATTCAGACTTTATGATTTTTCCTTCCTGAAAACTTTGGAAGGCTGGTTCTGATAATTGACATTTTGGATAATCGACATTCGGATAATCGACTCTCTACTGTAATTAGAAATGCTTGTTCAGTGTTGCATTCAGCAGAGTAAGCTGGAGTTTTATGAGTAGGGCAGTGGAAGCATTTGCACTCCCTGAGAAAATAATAAGGTTAAATAGGAGGCTGTGTGAGGGATCAGAGGCAAAAATTGAAGTGAGTGGTTCCTCTCTGATAAGATGTCCTTCCATATCACTGTTGCAGTATTCTTCACCTAATGGCTGTCCTGCTAAACATAGCCCAACATTTGGTCAGTATACTAAAACCTTCAACTCTTATAGGTGCTGTACATCACACATGTGCTCCCCATACATGCCGTAGGGCATAAAGACCATCACAACCAGTGTCGCTTTTGCTTGGCTGCTTCCCACAGCCATACTCAGTGTTCTGTCTGCCAGGTGCTTGTGCCTAAGACCCTACAGAGTCACCTTTCCTCTTTGTCCATTTACCTTCAGATCCAATGTGTTAAGCTGTTGGCTTATAGTGCAATGGTGGAATCCTCCATCCTCAGGGCCAGCCATCTGCAAAGATAAAGGCCAAAAAATTCAGGCCTGATCTGACTGCTGTCCAGCCCCTGGATGTCTCTCCAGAGGTTAGTGAAAGCCCTGAAGACTGTCAGGTGCAAAATTTGGATTCCTCTGCCATGTCTCCATCAGAGGCTGTCATGGATCCCAAGTCTTGCATGTCCTCGTAGGCTTTTCCAGTGTCTGTACCTGACGTTGAGTGGGAACCTTGGCTCAGATTTTAGTGAGGAAGAAAATTCCTACCACCATTATAGAGTCATGTCAGGGTTCTGACCCTCCAAAAGTTTTTCGAGTGGACATCCTGTAGAAAAAGAAACAGAAGACAAAGGATATGTCCCCTAATAAAACTTGTAGAAATAAAAACGTAGGAGGAGACCTATGCAAAAAGAAGTTGCATAATAGTGATATTCATTCCACAAAACAAAAATTCAAGTCCATGAAAGTCCATAAAAATCAGAAGGGCTTTTATTCCATATACAAGACAGGTAAAGCCAGAAGCTTTTCAAACCATTAACAAAAAGCACAGGAAACACTATACCTTATATAATTCTTCAATTAAGTATGCAAATAAATAATGACATCACTACAATAAAATTTAAAAAGTCAAACTAATATAAAAGTTGATACTAGTGTGTCAAAAATATATATAAAAATATATGTAATATATCTTCAATACTACATCAACATACTTTAAAAACAAAAATTACAAAGAATAAATAATTTAAAATACATGTCATCTCACAACTAATCTCCTATTCTTTAACATGGGCTTAATTGATATTTTGTCATTCAAGCCTGGGTTTATATGTGCACTAAGCTTGATGATCCATCTTATTTCAATCCTTTCTGTATAGTTTCTAACATCTCCACCTCTAATATTGGGTGTATTAACGTGAAGAACCATAAATTTAAAAATATGTGACTCATCCATTTCATTCACATGTTTAGATAATGCATTAATACTAGATTTAATACGTATTTGATATAAGTGTTCCTTAATTCTATCCCTAAGCCTTATGTCAGTTTTATCAACATAGAAGGCAGGGCAGGAACTACACTGAGCAAGATAAACCACGTGTTCTGTATTACAGTTAACTTCCACATTAACTTTAAACCATTGGGAAGTAAGTGTGTGGACAAACACAGCGTTTTCACATATAAACTCATAAAAATTACAGTTATTGCATGGAGAAGTACATTTAGAAACTAAATCAAAGCCGTATGAATAGGAAGTCTTGGGATAACACAAAAGTCTGTATAAATTCTTCATATTCCTAAATAAGAAGACAGGATTGTCACCAACTACCTCTCTAATACATGGATCAACAGTTAGAACCCCCCAATGTCTCCTAATAATATCTTTTACATTTCCAACATCATGTGTAAAAAATAAAGAAAATTTTTGGGCAGAAGTGTTTATATTAACAGTAGATGTTAATTCCTGTCTAGCTTGGTAAATATTGATGCCCCTATTCGAAAAATATGGACAAGCCATATCAGATCTATTTTGTATGACTGCTTCAGTCCCTTCAAGAATCTCATCAAGTCTATATGACCTAGCCAGCAATCTCTCTTTCAAATCAAACAATTCCTTTTCATATCCTTCTTTCGTAGGGTTAAGCGTAGAGGCTCTAATGGCCTGTCCTTTAATAATGTTTTTAAAAACATATCTAGGATGCATACTCCCTCTGTATAATAAAGTATTTTTATGGCAAGCTTTCCTGTGAACCCCAGTGTTTAGCTTGCCACTACTCAACCTCTCAATTTTAACATCCAGCAAAGTAATCCTTGACGTTGAATCGGTCATGGTAAACTTTAAATAGGGTGTAAAGGGATTCACCTCTTCAAAAAAACATTTTAACTGTCTGTTGCTACCCATCCACAGAAAGAAGACATCATCCCCAAAACGTTTGTAGAAAATAACATATCTCTGGAACATAGGTAGAACAAATACATTTTCTCTTTCCCAATAAGCCATCACCAAGTTGGCGTAGCTATTGGCACAGGAAGTGCCCATAGCTACGCCATCTTTCTTTATGTACAAATTTTCATTAAACAAAATAAGGTTGTTCTCCAACACAATTTCCAACAGAGAGCATATTAAGTCTACCTTTACAGGACTAAAGTCAGTCTGTTGTGTTAAATAATTATGAATACTGTCAACACCTTCTTGGTTCGGAATCACAGTAAAAAGAGATTTAACATCTAAAGTTACTAGAACAAAATAGGCATCATCATTAACTGTTTCCATTCTTGTATACAAGTCTAATAAAAACTGTTTTGTATCCTTTAAGATGACAGAATTCTCATCAACTATGGGCCTTAAAAACTTTTCTATGTAAATTGAAATGGGTTCAGTAACCTACCATCTACCTGCCACTATGGGTCTCATGGGAGGGTGGAGAGGATCTTTATGAACCTTAGGCAGGCCCTGAATAGTGGGTATTAATGGATTATCAACCCTAAAAATGTATATAGCTCTAAACTGATCGTATGGCTCTTAACTAAGTCATCCAAAGTATCATAAAGCCTTAAAACACAGGCTTGGATCATCAATTTGTATAATTGAATACAATCTAATTTCTTCAAGCATTACAGTTTTTATTAGACTTGTATACAAGAATGGAAACAGTTAGGGATGATGCCTATTTTGTTCTGGTAACTTTAGATGTTAAATCTCTTTTTACTGTGATTCCGAACCAAGAAGGTGTTGACAGTATTCATAATTATTTAACACAACAGACTGTCTTTAGTCCTGTAAAGGTGGACTTAATATGCTCTCTGTTGGAAATTGTGTTGGAGAACAACCTTATTTTGTTTAATGAAAATTTGTACATTCAGAAAGATGGCGTAGCTATGGGCACTTCCTGTGCCAATAGCTACGCCATCTTGGTCATGGCTTATTGAGAAAGAGAAAATGTATTTGTTCTACCTATGTTCCAGAGATATGTTATTTTCTACAAACATTTTGGGGATGATGTCTTCTTTCTGTGGATGGGTAGCAACAGACAGTTAAAATGTTTTTTTGAAGAGATGAATCCCCTTACACCCTATTTAAAGTTTACCATGACCGAATCAATGTCAAGGATTACTTTCCTGGATGTTACAATTGAGAGGTTGAGTAGTGGCAAGCTAAACACTGGGGTTTACAGGAAAGCTTGCCATAAAAATACTTTATTATACAGAGGGAGTATGCATCCTAGATATGTTTTTAAAAACATTATTAAAGGACAGGCCATTAGAGCCTCTACGCTCAACCCTACGAAAAAAGGATGTGAAAAGGAATTGTTTGATTTGAAAGAGAGATTGCTGGCTAGGTCATATAGACTTGATGAGATTCTTGAAGGGACTGAAGCAGTCATACAAAATAGATCTGATATGGCTTGTCCATATTTTTCGGATAGGGACAATCAATACTTACCAAGCTAGACAGGAATTAACATCTACTGTTAATATAAACACTTCTGCCCAAAAATTTTCTTTATTTTTTACACATGATGTTGGAAATGCAAAAGATATTATTAGGAGACATTGGGGTGTTCTAACTGTTGATCCATGTATTAGAGAGGTAGTTGGTGACAATCCTGTCTTCTTATTTAGGAATATGAAGAATTTATATAGACTTTTGTGTTATCCCAGGACTACCTATTCATATGGCTTTGATTTAGTTTCTAAATGTACCTCTCCATGCAATAATTGTAATTTTTGTGAGTTTATATGTGAAAACACTGTGTTTGTCCACCCACTTACTTCCCAGTGGTTTAAAGTAAATGTGGAAGCTAACTGTAATACAGAACACGTGGTTTATCTTGCTCAGTGTAGTTCCTGCCCTGCCTTCTATGTTGGTAAAACTGACAGAAGGCTTAGGGATAGAATTAAGGAACACATATCAAATACGTATTAAATCTAGTATTAATGCATTATCTAAACATGTGAATGAAATGGATGAGTCACACATTTTTAAATTTATGGTTCTTCACATTAATACACCCAATATTAGAGGTGGGGATGTTAGAAACTATACAGAAAGGATTGAAATAAGATGGATCATCAAGCTTAGTGCACATATAAACCCAGGCTTGAATGACAAAATATCAATTAAGCCCGTGTTAAAGAATAGGAGATTAGTTGTGAGATGACATGTATTTTAAATTATTTATTCTTTGTAATTTTTGTTTTTAAAGTATGTTGATGTAGTATTGAAGATATATTACATATATTTTTTATATATATTTTTGACACGCTAGTATCAACTTTTATATTAGTTTGAGTTTTTAAATTTTATTGTAGTGATGTCATTATTTATTTGCATACTTAATTGATGAATTATATAAGGTATAGTGTTTCCTGTGCTTTTTGTTAATGGTTTGAAAAAGCCTTCTGGCGAAAGCGCTTACCTGTCTTGTATATGGAATAAAAGCCCTTCTGATTTTTATAGACTTTCGTGGACTTGAATTTTTGTTTCGTGGAATGAATATCACTATTATGCAACTTCTTTTTGCATAGGTCTGCTCCCGTACTTTGTTTTTATTTCTACAAGTTTTACTACGGTGATTGGTTTGGGAGCGTTTACTTTTTGGTGGTTCCTGTTTCATATTTCCCCTAATGTTAAGGATCCCAGCATGAATGGCAGTATTTCACTCTGGGTTTATTTAATGCTTTGTTGCCAATAAAGCCTCCTCCAGCAGGTCTGTGTTCTTGCTTTCACCTGGTGTTCCACTCCTGTTAAGAGACCTAGGGAATTGGGCTACTCAGATGAGGATTTGGACTCTGGGGAAGAATTCTTGGCCTATTCTTCCCAAATTCCTTTCTTCTGGGACTATGGTTCAGATGAAGAGGTTTCTTTAAGTCCAGATTTCCCTTTGGAAGAGTTGTCCTTTGGGGATATTATTGCCCACATGATGGAATATTTTAAGTGAGATTGTTCCTAGGTCTCTAATATTCAAAAAAGATAATATGAGCTCCTACAGATGGAGTCTCCCAAACCATTTGCTGTTCCTCTTGATTTAGCTGCCATTTTGGATACCTTTTTTCCAGCTTCTGTAGCCTCCGACTCCCAACTTCCTGCACCAAAGAAGCCGGATAGGTTCTACAAGGTGCCTGAGGATTGCAAATTCCTTTATAAATGACCTTCTGACAAGCTGTCCAAGTTGTTGCCCTCCACCAAACTGTTGCCTTCTGATAAAAATAGTAGGGCCATGGAAAGATTGGGCAAGAAAGTTTACAGTGCTGATACCATGTCTTTTAGGGCCATTAACTACCAGACCCACATGACCTGTTCTATTTTGGCAGTCCAATCCCAGATTTCTAAGGTGTTGTTGACATCCTTGACTCTGAGGGTATGGCTTCTGCCCTTTCCCTGTTAGGTTCCACTTCTCAAGTTGCCTACCATTCGGACAAATGCAGTTATGATGCAGCTGATGCCTCTTCCAGGGCAGCTGCCTTTGGTTCAGACATAAAACATTATTCTTGGCTATGTCTTCAGGCTTTGCATGATGATATCAAGGCCAAAAATTTGGATGCTGCTCTGGATAACAAGAGTCTTTTTTATGACTGCTGCAACTGATTTATTCAAGTCCCTCCAGTACAAGGGTAAGGCCGTACAAGAACTGAAACATATTTTTGTTTCTCCTGTTCCCAGATTTCAGGGGAACTATCCATCCAAAGCTGCCTTTGTTCATAGGCAGTCTCATCCCACTCCTAAGGGTAAGAAGGGCTGTAAACATTTTTCTCCAGCTAAATCTACAAAAATTCCTTCCTCCCAGAAACCTTCTTTTCAGGACACGCTTGGTTCTATTTGATGTTTGGCCTTCCCCGTCCCTTGGCCAGGTTCCCTATGCTGCTCACTGTCTCTTCCAAATTGTCATCTGCTCACGTCAGATGTTTGGATTTTGTCCATTATCTGCCAGGGATATTTCATGGTTTGGAAGGCCCTTCCTCCCTTTTCAGGCATTTCTTAACCTCATCAGGAACAGCTTCCCAATTTCCCATAGGTTCTACAATAATTTTTGGATCAGTGCACCATTCAGCCTCTTCCTCCTTCCCAGGTGGGGAAAGGATTTTATTTCAGAATGTTTTTGGTTCCCTGGAAGAAGGGTACATGGAGGCCAGTTCTGGATATTTCCCTGTTCAACATCTTTCTCAAGATCCCTTCTTTTCAGATCATATTCCTTCAGACGTTGTTTCTTCTTCTGCTTCTTCAGGTCTTTCTGGTTTCTCCAGATCTCAAGGATGCA
Source organism: Protopterus annectens (assembly GCF_019279795.1). NCBI lineage: Eukaryota > Metazoa > Chordata > Ceratodontiformes > Protopteridae > Protopterus > Protopterus annectens. Next base: position 1,000,605,883 of record NC_056732.1, on the reverse strand, counting down.
TACCTTCACCTCCCTATTCATCCTCTCTTCAAGAGGTTTTTATGTCTCTCTGTTTCTTCCTTGCATTTTCAGTTCTGTGCTTTGCCCTTTGGCCTCTCTACTGCCTCAAGGGTAGTCACTAAATGCCTCACTCCTGTCATTGCTTTTTACAGGCTTCTAGGTATACAGATTTTCCCCTATCTAGGCAATCTTCTTCTTCAAGTTCCTTTGCTCTGCAGTCTGGTACAGGATCTCCAGTTTACCACTTGTCTTTTACATGGTCTGGGATTCATCATAAAACTCCAGAATTCTATTCTGACACCTTTCCAGGATCATGTTTTCCTCGGGTGCAGGCTTCAGACAATTCCCATGCTGGCATCTGTTCTCCACCAAGGTTCTGTCTCTGATAGCCATTTTCCAATCTCTTCTTCCTCTGTCCTCTGTCATGGCCAGGGAATTCCTCAGGGTCCTTGGATTTATGGCTTCCACCATTTCTATGCTTCCTTTTGCCAGGCTCCACATGAGGAAACTTCAGTGGTACCTCACTTCAGTGTAACTTCAGCATTGCCACCCTCTACAGTTCCCTGTTCCTTTTCATCCTTGTCTCAAGCTCAAGTTTTAGCCGTGGATTCTTCAACTTTCTTTCAATCCGGGGCTTTCTTTTTAGGCTGCAGTTCCCTCTCAGGAGCTTTTCATGGACACCTCAGAGAAGGCATGGGGTGCCTCTTGTGACCCACTAAAGGTTCAGAGTCTTTGGCCTCCTCATCAGAGGTCAGTCCATTGCAACATAAAACAGATGAGGGTTCTTTTCTGTCTCTAAAAGCTTTTCACCTCTTCCATTCCTGGCCCCTCAAGATTTTCACAGACAATACCACAGTGATGTGGTATGTCAGCAAACAAGGGGTACAAGGTCCTATCTTCTTTGCAGACTAGCTCTTCAGGTCTGGGATCTAACCGTCCAGTATCAAGTGACCTCACCTTGGTCTAAACTTGAATGAAACATTTTCACTTTCTTAAATGCCTGCAATTATCGATGTAGTTCTGATCTGAAAGGAGCACCTTGCAAAATTATGTGTCACAAAGAAATGATACAGCACTTTTCTTTGTCTTTCCGGTAAATTGTGACATAAAATGACTCAAATTTTACAAAGTATGGATCTTTCCTTATCAGCCCAGCGACCACCAAGTACATATCAGTGGCATCTGTTAGTACAACAGCATAATTTTGATAAGACCATCATGTTTAATGTCAGGAAAATTCTGAGGGCAGTAAAGCAGTATGCACACTTTGTTATGCTTAGTAAGGGAAGCAGGGCTTCTTAATGAGTCAAAAGGAAATGCCATCAGTTCATATAACATAGCTCTCAGTCCATCAGGATCACTCAGCTGTGATCCACTGTCGAGATTACAAAAACAGCAAAAACATCTTTTTGTTGTTGTTGTGTAGGGGCAGGATCCTTACACTCCCACAACCCTGGTATTTATATATACCAATTCCAAGATCAAAATATCATGCAGAAAAGTGAAATCTGAAAGACAGCACACTCTTGAGCTTTCGTACACAAACCTTAGAATTACACATTAGTGACCAACCTCTACAGTGTTGTGATGTTAAGAATGGTACTCAGGGAATGGAGTCAAGAGCTCCTCCTGTTTTTATCCCCCTTTTTCCCATGGGCTTTAACCACTGGCTCCCCTTCATGTGCTCTGTTGTTGCATTTGTTCCCCTTTCAAGGTGAGAACTAAACATCTCCCAGGCCAGCTGAGAGTGCTGTTACCCTTTAACTCCTTAACTGGAGAGCACAGTCATGCCTTCTTTCCTCGGAGAGATGAGAGTCAGACAGTAGGGAACTGGCTAGTCTGCTGGACTCAGGGAGAAACTCTGCCAGCCCCTGTGGAGATCCTAAGCCCTGTGAAAGCTCAAACTGCATAGTGTGCTCTCACAAGGGAAGCCAGAGTGCATCCACATATGTCCTGTTTGGATGCGCACTTCTTGCCACCATGTACCCAGCAGGCCCATTTCCCATGGAGATAACACCCTGTACATCCTCTTAGTGTCATCCAAGTGGCAATCCAGAGCCACCTCCTATTCGCAGGACCCCCCAGCTACTCCCTTCTGTCCTCCTCAGCCTGTCTACTTCCCCGTCTGTGCTTCTGCTAATGCAAGTATCATGTGCATTACAGCTAGGATTTCATCCCTCTGTTCCATGGGGTTAGGGCCCAGAATCTTCTTGCATAAACACAGCCCAGTAAGAGCTGTAACATGAATCTCTTGAATCATCCAAGGCCAGAGATGGTCAATCACATTCATGCATGTTGGATAGTTGCTGATGAAAGAAATCATTATTAATGCCTTCACAGCATATGGAAACTGGTCATAGTGGCAAATGAACCTGTTCAATTGCAAATTTTATTTCTGAGCAGCTGTATTTACATTCAGGCCCCACAGGAAAAAGTTTACTAACATCAGCCTGCTGGCACACCTAACCAATCCCGCAGTGAAGGATGTTGCATTTGACAGAAGAAATTGTATAATTTAGAACGAGGCTGGGGAAATTGTATAATTCAGAATGAGACTGAAGTCAGTCCAAATGTGCATTTTACTGAAACTTTCAAAATATACTGCTATTGTAGTCACTGTTTCTGTAGCTTACTCTATGTGACAAACTCCTTGTCACGTTTTTGATGGCTTTGCTGTAACGTCACTGTAAAATGTTGGATTTCATTACATAAATAACAGTCTATGCACAGTAAACATAGAGCTTTGAATAAAGAAATACTTCAGTTTCCATGATTTTCCAGACATCATGGAAAGTGTGCATTTCTTCTTGTAACATCTGCCATTTTTTTATTTACCCTATTGTCCATACACACTTTGCACTTGATAATAACTTTTAATAAACGCACAAACTTCAAATGTCACGTGCCAGAAGCAGCAGTCATATGATCAAAGGAAGAGATCAACCTTAATGACATGACAACAACTTTATAGCGTTTTTTCAGTTTAACATTTTATGAAGTTTTACTTTTAAAGTTTTTTTAAAAGTCAGCACACCAATTCCCATGAAGCAGCATATATAAATGCAGTTTTTTATTGTTAGGTACAAAATTTATTGCCTTCCCTACCTGCTGAAGAATTCCATTGTCATGTGGTACTGGGGGGATTGCTGCACTACAGGGATCACTCGAAAGTCAGATCAAGGGGTGATTAAAAAGCTACCTGCTGCCTTTAATAGACAGCAAACAGTCACAGTTTATTAATTTAATGCTGCTCACGAAGCACTGTGTATTACAGCTCATCTTGCCAGTGTGGATTTGGTACCAAAGTTCAGTTGAATGGTAGGTGGAAATTTACAACTTGTTACATTTCTAAGAATTTTCTCCACTCTTCTAATCCAGGGTCATTGGTGCAGTACAAAGGATAATTCATATGGGCGAGTTAACAGGCAAGTTAAAGCAGATGGTACGGATTTTATTTTTAAAATCATCCCACTTCCCACATTTCTGCTTTTTTGCAGGTTCTGTAGATGCTCCCTCATTTATGTCGACATAACTATGGGATTGTAGGAAATGGATCACTCACATGCAAAGCAGCTGATCACTGCTTTTTAAATATCCTTTTTAGAATAAAGTTAGAGACATAATTTATTTACATTTGCATGAAGTGGGCTATTGAAGCTTTCAGTGGGTCGCTCCTAGATGAATTAAAAGATGTAAACCGTCACTTTAAATCATTGCGTACATAATGCTTAACTATACTGAAAGTGTAGCCTATAAAACCAAAAGGCATATAAAATGTTAAAACCTGGATGGCATGAACAAATTCAGCCATGTTAATAAACAGAGATAAATAAAGCATAAAACAAAAAAAAATCATGGTGATGAGAATTAAGAGTTGAAAGACTTATCTTTAAAAATACTTTTAAAATTCAATCACTGCCTTATTGAGGTGAGGTTTCTTGCTTGCATTTCACAGAACATACCAATGATATTCACATTTATCAAGGACATATTCTGTGTCACCTCACACCCAGGTCAATGTTTCTTAAAGCATACAAAATGGATTTCATTGTCTGTTACAAGGCAGTGTATACTGTTCTTTGAAGTAGTTTATTCTTACATGTTTTAAATTGTATTATTAGAAGAAACAGATGCTGCAACCAGTGAGTATATATATATATATATATATATATATATATATATATATATATATATATATCCAGTTTATTACAAAGCACAAACTGACACACTGCACATGAGCAGTCACATTCTTTAGGGATGTACAGGCCCACTTTTACAGACAACTGTGTACCCTTTAATATATATTGATCTCTTTAGCTTACACCCATTCAATAATTTATTGTAGCAAATTGATATTTCATTGCCCACAGACACCGTTCATAGATAAGGTAGTTGATTCAAATCTGGAGTCCCAATAGCTCCATAAGCTCCATAATGTGTCTTCTTTGCTTAAGAATTCTTGATGAAGCCAAAAATAATGGTGGGACAAAGGCCCAAAATCAGGGGCAGTTTTTAAATATTACTCAAATTCACTTAAAAGATAACAGAATGACGGGTTTTGCATCAGCATGCATTTTTTGAACAATAAGAAACATTAAAGTCTGTCATTATTGAACGAGTTAAATCCTCTGCAATTTACAAGGAAAAAAAAAAACTACTAGGGACAAGGCAAAACTTTAAAGCAAAATCAAAGATGCTTTGCAAAATCCTGGACAGTTGAGAGGTATGGTCTGTGTATGTTCAAGTGCAGAATGCCTGCCATTAGTGTCGGCAGTCTCATGGTAAAACAGCAAACTGATTTTCTAACCTTTTGTGATTTCTTTAGCTCTGGTACAGATTCTTGGCTCAATGGTCCATCTGGCTTACAGATTTGTAAACCATTCCCTAGTGATGAATCAGGGAATAAGACAGGACTGGAGATAGACTTGGTGTAATTTGGAATATCAGCACATTCACTGTTCTAAGCTTGAGTATCAGGATTCATTTTATCTGGAACATCAGTATCCTTAGCCTTTCCCCAAGTCTAATTCTCAACTGGTTAGAATATCTCCTACAGGAAGTTTCCAAATAAGTTCATTTACTTTAATGTTTTATATATAATCCCTGAAATGCATATTGGGTCTTCTCCAGTGGTATCCTAAAAGTACACTGAACCTTCTTGGTTAAATGTTGTCACTTACATAGCTGTCTTTCTGGTATTTTTACAAATATTTTTATCTCAAACAATTCCTTTTAGATTAATTTGTCATCAAGTCCAGTATTGCTTTTGTGTGTCTTATCAAGAGCACTTTTTTTCAGGTATCTGTCTTCTATTACAATTTGGAGTCATTCTTTATTGTAAATGAAAAAGTAGAATAAGACATTTGACTGTTTCTTCATACGTCCTGAAGATGTTTACTAATCTTTCAGCCAGCTACTTTGTTGATGTGTGCCCTAATGGACTAGTGGGATAAATTTTTCCATTTACTTAACAAAATGACACATTTCTTCTAATGTAGATTGGATTCCACTGTCAGTAACAGTATGTTCAGATAAACCATAAAAACCAAAACATCTTTTCATATGTTTCTGGGCTGGGGCTGTAGATGCTCTACTGCGATCAGTGTAATACCGCAGGAAACAATCGCAATAAACAGATGCATATGATGACGTGAGACATGACTTCATATATATGGTTCTTTTATTAATTTTATATATGCACCCACCACTTTCATGATCTCATTCATCATTAATGGTCCTGAGAAATCAATTTGTAATTTTTTCCAAGTATTCCCCTAGTAATAACTTGGTAAAGCAGTTTTAGTTGGGCATTTTTGTTCCATGTGACCTGGCCACTCTACTAAATAGTATTTTTATTTTAATAGCACCAGGATTACCAGTACTGAGTTCTTCCTCTGCAGCTTTTCTCACAGTTTACAGAGAACGATTTCTCAAGTGCCTATATGACACAACCTTTGGTCACGGCTGTTTTAGGAAATATTTTCAAATGCTCATCAATAATTGTTTGCCGGAGTAGTTGTTGGGGATAGGCGGCCTCTAGTAACAAGACCTGTGACCGTTTTGAATGAAATATTGTGTTTTATGCTATTAAATCTACTTTAAAACTAATGTCCTGAAAATGTTTTTCAAGCAAAGCCTTCACATACTGTCTTATTCCTTACACAACATTATCTGCAATTTTATGTAACAGAATCCAAGAGTCCATCAGCATTACAATATTTTGGAAAATTTGTACTCTTTTTAACAATCATAAGCTAACATCATTATAGTCCTCTGAAATTTGCTTGTATCAGTGTCATTAAATATTAAGGCTAACCAAACAATGTTAATGAAGATTTATGGTCAGCAAC